>NW_028283581.1:202500-502500 GCF_059441095.1 Idiotropiscis lumnitzeri | reverse complement strand
TTCAGTGAATGCTTAGGTGATTGAACCTGACAATTTGATTACACAACACTTTTTCCAACTGTTTTAGCATCAACATATGTTGTCGGAAACAACTTAATCCATTTTGAAAACATATGAATTACAACCAAACAATATTGCATCTCAAACAAATAACACTGTCTAAAAAAAAGTTTTTTGTTGAAAAGTCTGTATGTGGGAACAATTTCATATCATACTACCCCTCTCTTGACACATGGTTATGCTCGTGTGTCACTCTTATTACTTTTCCAATCAATGAATTAGGCAGCCAGGATTTGCCATCTGCCAATTTGCTGATCCTGTCCTCAGCAATGTTTGCACCTTTGTTCTCCCAATGTGTGCGTTCAATTACTGGTGCCTTTTTCCCTGGCGTGGGATCAAATTGTCAAGTTGATTTTCTGCGTGTGGGGGTGTGTTCATTTTCCCTTTTAGCTGCGCTGTGTCGATATAAAGGCGAGGCAGTTTCCAATTGTAATTGTGTCATTTTCTGTTAAGTGAATTTTGCGTTCACAAATAACTATTTTAGACGTGCTTTATGCACAACTTTTCTTTTCCTGTTGTGGTTTTTAAAGCCCAATGTCGACAGAACGCATGAACATTTATCTTGATTGTCAGTCCACATTGTAACCATACAACTCATACAAGATGGGAAACCCCAAATTTTAATTAGCTCACACCCGCCTACGCTCTTCCTGCTTATCCTAACAATCTCTTATCCGTTGGTATCACAATGTTAGTACTCCCATCGCATAAAAGTCAGTTTGATTTCAGGCTGCGACCTTGGTTCTCAAACACTTTTACTTCTTATCAGTCTGGAATGCCCACCTGGTCTGTGTTACAAGTCTGAGTTCCTCCAGTCGGGAGGAAGGTCAAGTCGCGGTTTGGTGATAATTTGGACGGCTCCACAGTCGTGTGGCGCCTCCTAGATGATGCGGGGAAAAAATGACGCTGGGCTGAAATGCACCGCAACTTATCAGTATAATGTGTCCCTGTGACAATTAGGCCGGCGTGCAATGTGAATGTGGTGGGAAAAGAATGTAATTTTTTGATTCCTTAAAGCAGCAGTGAAAGCTCTTAATCACACTCTAAGTGGTTCTCTGCCACGAAATCCAAATTGTTGTGACTAAATATGCAAATGAATTCATTTTGCCCTGGTTCCTGCAGTAACCCAGGCTAATGAAGTCATTTTTTGCAGTCACTGTTTTGCTCAAATGGCTTATAATAATTTGGTAGTGCGTTAAGATGCTTTGTCGATACAATCTTGTAGTGTATCTTCACAAGTTCCAACATACACAACCCATTCCATGGCCATGACGATACTGTTTTAAAGATTACCAAGGCTTGTTGGACCTTTCTCTGCCACATAAATTACAGCCCTGAGAGGCACTGGGCCTCAACTTTATCTATGAAGGGTCAGGGATTTAATGGGGGTCACCGAGGCGTCCCAAGGAAAGTTTTTACAGAAAAGTGGTCTGGCAATATCTTTTCTCTTTCTTATCACTGACAATGCGCCCCTTTAAAGTTTTGACGTTTGTTTGAATTCGCCCGTGCTTATTAATTCTATTGAAGTCCAATTTTGTCAGTGTATCACGGCCTAATGAGTAAAACGCATGTTGATGTAGAACTCCTTCTACACACACTTTTATGTTTGACTTTTTACGTCACGTGATCCTCCATTGCTACCACAACTCGTCCTGAAAAGTTAATGTTTTGTAACAAGACTTACTGCTTCCTCCTTTCTTTCTTTTCTTTTTCCTTCCTTCTGCCCAACACGTTCATGCTTTCTGTGCATAATTTAGAATTTTCTTTTCCATTTTACAAGTTGGCCAATTTAAATTAGGTTGTTTTATTTGAAAAGCCTGTAATTCTCTTTTTTTTCCCCTTTTCACCTAATCACAAATTTCTTATCACAAAAATGAACATGTTAATTCTATTTTATTTCCTATTTTTCCAATCTTGTGACTCATTTCACTTCAACCAGTTCTACCTTAAAGTGGACAAGTACACATCAATGTTTTTTGTAGTTTCTATTTTCTTCTCTGCTTTAATGAAAATTATAGCCCTTCTAGCCAAATTTTTCCTGTGTCATTTCTATCTCTGCATTTCATTCCATTTCTGGCCTACCTTAATACTAAAACAAAAATGCTCTTTCAAAAATTAAAACTATCTAAAACTAGTGATGGCAAAATGAAGCCCCATAAAGCAGCCAAGCCCTGCAGGGAAATACTTCACACACGAATGGGCTTCGAGATGCTTCATTTTTCTTGACTACGCCATCCCATGGACAGAAAAATGTATAACATGCTTGGTGCATGCAATAAAATGGTGAGCTGTAAATCATGCTCTGCCCACCAAACAATATGTATTTGAAGAGTGATTTTAATTGTTCTGTTTTACTTTGTCTTCTAACTTCTCCAATATTCAGACAGCTCCGCCGAGACCAACGTTTCACCCCCACACTGATATAAAATGGACCCAACCGTTTGGGTCTCTTTCCAAATTTGGTACCAAAGCCTCCCCCACAGTGCGGCAGCTATCTTGAATTGGCCCGTTCCCAGAAAGTTTTACTTCATTCAGTGTCATTCAGTATTATTCAAAATCTTTCAGTGTCATTCCAAATCATTCAATGTCATTCACAATCTTTCCACATCCTTCCACCTTCCATCGTTCAGTGTCATTCCACATTCTCTTTCATATATAACATAACATAACAATAACATAATCCTGGGTCAGCAGACACCTAATTAATGTGTTAATACATGATACATTTTTCTATAAGCAACCCTTATGATTGTAACGTATTTTTAATTCTTTCTAGGCGGGAACTGTCCGAACAAAAAATTCATGCAATTTGTAATTAGACACTTTGTCATACAAAAAGTCACTCAGGGCAAGAGAAAAAAAATTGTCACTTGCCCAAGTTGGGCAAGTAATTTGGCCACTCGGGCAAGGCAAATTTTAGTGGCACTTGCCCTATGGGCAAGCAGTTTTTAAAGTTAACTTCGAACCCTGTGATGGTGTCTTGTGACCTGTCTTTATCAGCTGATGTTCCATGAAGGCGTGCCTTACCTGTCACAAGAATGAAGGCAAGTCACGCCCCCCGCTGTCCATTCACTCCGCCAAGACGCTGCTCCAGGTGGTAGAGAGGATGAAGGCTCCCTTGTCTCTGTTCATGGTTTTTATGCCTCGCTTGCAGATCTCAATGGCCTCTCTGATCCAGCGCTGTAGTTTGTTCTCTTCTGTGCGGATGACCCTGCCCTTCTCCCGGTCCATGATGTGGTTTTCCCTTTTGCAGTGGTCAGTGATTGCTGATTTGTAATGTTCATGTTGTGCTTGTTCTTTTACTGCTCTGATTTTTTAATTTTTTTGACAGGTAAGTCACACCCTCATGGAACATCAGCTGATAAAGACTGGTCTCAAGACACCATCATGCGACACTCTGAAGAAGGCGAAAGACTCGCCGAAACATGTCAGGTAAAAAATTAACCTAAAACATAAATGTCTGCTTTTAATGAATCAGTCAAATATCAATAATAAGAAGACAAAATGAACCTAATACAAATAAATGAATGCTTAATAACTCCCCTGCACATGCTCCTAAAAATCCAAACCTTCACCTGTAAATAAAACGTCCCGACCTGAAGACATCTTAATGTTATTATTTTGTTTTACACACAGCGCCGCCAAGTGGAATCAAAAATTTGTTTTTATTTTAATTTTCACGTACTGCACGGTGCCCTTCTGACGAATCCGACTGAAAATTAGTCAGAAAAGACTCAAGACAATGATCTTACTCTCTGCCGAATTTTGTGACGTTTTGGCAAAAGGCGTGGCTATTACGGTGCTGAAAAGTCCGATTGTACTTTGTGACAACAAAAGCTCCGGCAACATGACTCAGATGATCCTATCTTCTCGAAGTTGTACACATTTGAGGATACTTCAGCCCTGAAGACTTCTACCAACTTATTTTTCATCGTAGTAGTAGCGCCACCAACTGGTAAAAGCTAATACAAGTTATTTTCTTGGATGTTTTTCTCCGTGCAACTCAACAAGGTCGCCCTCATATATGCTCGGATTACTGTTTCGGCCATGAGGATGTCACAATACGAAATTCGTCCTTTTTCGTGAAAGGTTGTGGGAGTGGCATTGCACTGTTCGGCAATAAAACAACGCTGATTATGAGGTTGTAAATATGAACGACAACTCGTGAAACTTTACACACACATCAGGCCGAGCAAATTTATATATATATATATATATATATATATATATATATATATATATATATATATATATACGGGGAGAGAGAGAGTGAAATTCATGTTACAACAAAAAAAAACAAATTATTATTAAAACATATTATTTTTTAATTCCCCAGCCATTCTTTTTGTATTTATTTAATTACTCCGACTTTTACCTGCTGGTACGCCGTCCGGTGTGCCCTGTGAAATGAAAGGTGGCATTCTTTATTTATTTATTCATTTATTCATTCATAACTGACAGCCTCGCGCTCCGCTCGTGCCCGGGCGGAAGAGGTGCTCCAATTCGGCTTAACTGTGACACACGCCCGCCCTCCTCCCCCGGAACTTCCATTCGGTTAAACTTAGGGGCCGCTTGGCACCGCCCGTGCCCGGGGAAGGTGCTCCTCTTCGGCTTACTGTGACGCGAGCATACCCTCCTCCTCCGGAGCTTCCATTCAGTTAAACTTAGGGGCCGTTTGAAACCGCCCGTGCCCGGGGAAGGTGCTCCTCTTCGGCTTACTGTGACGCGAGCATCCCCTCCTCCTCCGGAGCTTCCATTCGGTTAAACTTAGGGGCCGCTTGGAACCGCCCGTGCCCGTGGAAGGTGCTCCTCTTCGGCTTACTGTGACGCGAGCATGCCCTCCTCCTCCGGAGCTTCCATTCGGTTAACCTTAGGGGCCGCTTGGAACCGCCCGTGCCCGGGGAAGGTGCTCCTCTTCGGCTTACTGTGACGCGAGCATGCCCTCCTCCTCCGGAGCTTCCATTCGGTTAAACTTAGGGGCCGCTTGGCACCGCCCGTGCCCGGGGAAGGTGTTCCTCTACGGCTTAACTGCCACGCACGCCGGCCGGAGCTCTGGTACGGTTCAAACCGCGCGAAACGTCGCCACCGATCGTGTCCGGGGGAACGTGCTCTTCTTCGTCCACTCTCCTCTTCGCCCACGCTCTTCTTCGGCGCACGCCGGCCGTCTAACTGCTCCAGCGCCCCGTCGTGCCGCTCGGCGAAACTACAATGCCCCCGAATATTTTTTAGACCCGCGAAGCACTGAACCCGCGAAAGGTGAACCGCGAAGTAGCGAGGGTTCACTGTATGTATAAGACCAAGACCTACAAAAAAGTCTCTTGGAGCAATGAGCTAGGTTTTACAGGAAGTCGGCCATTTTTAATTTACTTAAAAGGGGGCGGGTCACCACAATGGACTTTGTGTAGAAATTATTATTGGGGCCCGAGCAGCGACGGCGGCGAGGTCCCTATTGTTTTTGAAGAAATTATTATTAGGGCCCGAGCAGCGACCGCTACGAGGTCCCCATTGTTTTTGTGGAAATTATTATTATTTTTATTATTATTATTAGGGCCCGAGCAGTGACCGCTGCGAGGTCCCTATTGTTTTTCTAGAAATTGTTATTAGGGCCCGAGCTGCGACGGCTGCGAGGTCCCTATTGTTTTTGTAGAAAATATTATTACTTTTATTATTAATAATATTATTATTATTATTATTATTAGGGCCTGAGCAGCGACCGCTGCGAAGTCCCTATTGTTTTTGTAGAAATTATTATTATTATTATTTTTCCGATTGTTCGATCGCATTTTTGACCCCCGAAACATGCACAAAAACTCACCAAACTTGGCAGTCTCATCGGGCATGGCGAAAAATTTGATATTTTAACGTCTAATATGAACAGGAAGTGAGTTATGAATTTTTGAAAGTCCGACTTTTGCCCTTTTTTGCATGTTTACAGGGGTCATTCTTTTGCACCCTGATCCTAAAGGCTTCATCTGATTGCCTTAAAATTCTGTCTGTAGCATCTGAAGACCTGGGACAAACACTGGGGCTAAAATTTTTTGTTTCCGAAATACTATATGACAGGGGCGGGGCTTCAAAGTTTTCACTTAAGATTTCTTTCGCCGCAATGGACAAAATGCTTAATAACTCTCCTGCACATGCTGCTAAAAATCCAAAACTTCACATGTACATAAAGAGTCTGTACCTGAAGACATCTATATGTTTATATTCAGTTATACACCTTGCGCCAATCAATATCATTTTTTACATTTTGACGTACTGCACGGTGCCCTTTTAACGAATCTGATTGAAAATTGGCTAGAAAAGACTCAAGACATTGATCTTACTCTATCCCTATTTTTGTGACTTTCCTTCGAAGGGCGTGGCTATTACGGTGCCGCAGAGTCTGATTATTCTCCGTGGCAACAAAAGTTCCTGCAAAATGATTCAGATGATCCATCTTCTCGAAATTTTTCACATTTGAGGATATTCAGGCCCTGAAGACGGCTGCCAACTTATTTTTGATCGCAGTGGTAGCGCCACCAACTGGTTAAAACAAATACAAATTATTTTTGTTGATGTTTTTCTCCGGGCAGGTTAACAAAATCTACCTTATATTTGCTCGGATGAGTGTTTAGGCCTTGAGCATGTCACAATACAAAAGTCTTTCGCCTTCTTCAGAGTGTCACATGATGGTGTCTTGTGACCCGTCTTTATCAGCTGATGTTCCATGAGGGCGTGACTTACCTGTCACAAGAATGAAGGCAAGTCACGCCCCCCGCTGTCCGTTCACTCCGCCAAGATGCTGGTCCAGGTGGTAGAGAGGATGAAGGCTCCCTTGTCTCTGTTCATGGTTTTTATGCCTCGCTTGCAGATCTCAATGGCCTCTCTGATCCAGCGCTGTTGTTTGTTCTCTTCTGTGCGGATGACCCTGCCCTTCTCCCGGTCCATGATGTGGTTTTCCCTTTTGCAGTGGTCAGTGATTGCTGATTTGTAATGTTCATGTTGTGCTTGTTCTTTTACTGCTCTGATTTTTTTCATTTTTTTGACAGGTAAGCCACACCCTCATGGAACATCAGCTCAAGACACCATCATGCGACACTCTGAAGAAGGCGAAAGACTCGCCAAAACATGTCAGGTAAAAAATTATCCTAAAACATAATTGTCTGCTTTTAATGAATCAGTCAAATATCAATAATAAGAAGACAAAATGAACCTAATACAAATAAATGAATGCTTAATAACTCCCCTGCACATGCTCCTAAAAATCCAAACCTTCACCTGTAAATAAAACGTCCCGACCTGAAGACATCTTAATGTTATTATTTTGTTATACACACAGTGCCGCCAAGTGGAATCAAAAAATTTTTTTTATTTTAATTTTCACGTACTGCACGGTGCCCTTTTGACGAATCCGACTGAAAATTAGTCAGAAAAGAGTCTAGACAATGATCTTACTCTCTGCCGAATTTTGTGACGTTTTGGCAAAAGGCGTGGCTATTACGGTGCTGAAAAGTCCGATTGTACTCTGTGGCAACAAAAGCTCCAGCAACATGACTCAGATGATCCTATCTTCTCGAAGTTGCACACATTTGAGGATACTTAAGCCCTGAAGACATCTACCAACTTATTTTTCATCGTAGTAGTAGCGCCACCAACTGCTAATAGCTAATACAAGTTATTTTCTTGGATGTTTTTCTCCGTGCAACTCAACAAGGTCGCCCTCATATATGCTCGGATGACTGTTTCGGGCCATGAGGATGTCATAATACGAAATTTGTCCTTTTTCATGAAAAGTTGTGGGAGTGGCATTGCACTGTTCGGCAATAAAACAACGCTGATTATGAGGTTCTAAATATGAACAACAACTCGTGAAACTTTACACACACATCAGGCCGAGCAAATTTATCAATATTTTATACGTGAGTTGTGCAGCTTTTTTGAAATGGCTCACCATGGCCCTCGAGAAATGTTCAAAAAAGCAGCCCTGGTTGAGTGTTTCACCTCGCTTTTTGTAAATTTTATGGAGTACAGTGAACCCTCGGTTATCGCGGTTAATGGGGACCGAGACCACCCGCGAAAACTGAAAATCCGCGAAGTAGCGGCGCACCTTCAAAAATGCTTAAAAAAAATATACAATATATATAATAAATATATATATATATATATATATATATATATATATATATATATATATATATATATATATATATACGGGGGGAGAGAGAGAGAGAGAGAGTGAAATTCATGTTATAACAAAAAAAACAAATTATTATTAAAACGTATTATTTTTTTATTCCCCAACCATTCTTTTTGTATTTATTTAATTACTCCGACTTTTACCTGCTGGTACGCCGTCCGGTGTGCCCTGTGAAATGAAAGGTGGCATTCTTTATTTATTTATTCATTTATTCATTCATAACTGACAGCCTCGCGCTCCGCTCGTGCCCGGGCAGAAGAGGTGCTCCAATTCGGCTTAACTGTGACACACGCCCGCCCTCCTCCCCCGGAGCTTCCATTCGGTTAAACTTAGGGGCCGCTTGGCACCGCCCGTGCCCGGGGAAGGTGCTCCTCTTCGGCTTACTGTGACGCGAGCATGCCCTCCTCCTCCGGAGCTTCCATTCGGTTAAACTTAGGGGCCGCTTGGAACCGCCCGTGCCCGGGGAAGGTGCTCCTCTTCGGCTTACTGTGACGCGAGCATGCCCTCCTCCTCCGGAGCTTCCATTCGGTTAAACTCAGGGGCCGCTTGGAACCGCCCGTGCCCGGGGAAGGTGCTCCTCTACGGCTTAACTGCCACGCACGCCGGCCGGTGCTCTGGTACGGTCCGAACCGCGCGAAACGTCGCCACCGATCGTGTCCGGGTGAACGTGCTCTTCTTCGTCCACTCTCCTCTTTGCCCACGCTCTTCTTCGGCGCCCGCCGGCCGTCTAACCGCTCCAGCGCCCCGTCGTGCCGCTCGGCGAAACTACAATGCCCCCGAATATTTTTTAGACCCGCGAAGCACTGAACCCGCGAAAGGTGAACCTCGAAGTAGCTAGGGTTCACTGTATGTATAAGACCAAGACCTACAAAAAAGTCTCTTGGAGCAATGAGCTAGGTTTTACAGGAAGTCGGCCATTTTGAATTTACTTAAAAGGGGGCGGGTCTCCACAATGGACTTTGTGTAGAAATTATTATTGGGGCCCGAGCAGCGACCGCGTCGAGGTCCCTATTGTTTTTGTAGAAATTATTATTACTTTTATTATTATTATTATTATTATTATTAGGGCCTGAGCAGCGACCGCTGCGAAGTCCCTATTGTTTTTGTAGAAATTATTATTATTATTATTTTTCCGATTGTTCGATCGCATTTTTGACCCCCGAAACATGCACAAAAACTCACCAAACTTGGCAGTCTCATCGGGCATGGCGAAAAATTTTATATTTTTTAACGTCTAATATGAACAGGAAGTGAGTTATGAATTTTTGAAAGTCCGACTTTTGCCCTTTTTTGCATGTTTACAGGGGTCATTCTTTTGCACCCTGATCCTAAAGGCTTCATCTGATTGCCTTAAAGTTCTGTCTGGAGCATCTTAAGACCTGGGACAAACACTGGGGCTAAAATTTTTTGTTTCCGAAATACTATATGACGGGGGCGGGGCTTCAAAGTTTTCACTTAAGATTTCCTTCGCCGCAATGGACAAAATGCTTAATAACTCTCCTGCACGTGCTGCTAAAAATCCAAAACTTCACATGTACATAAAGAGTCGGTACCTGAAGACATCTATATGTTTATATTCAGTTATACACCTTGCGCCAATCAATATAAATTTTTACATTTTGACGTACTGCACGGTGCCCTTTTAACGAATCCGATTGAAAATTGGCTAGAAAAGACTCAAGACATTGATCTTACTCTATCCCTATTTTTATGACTTTCCTTCAAAGGGCGTGGCTATTACGGTGCCGCAGAGTCTGATTATTCTCCGTGGCAACAAAAGTTCCTGCAAAATGATTCAGATGATCCATCTTCTGGAAATCTTTCACATTTGAGGATATTCAGGCCCTGAAGACGGCTGCCAACTTATTTTTGATCGCAGTGGTAGCGCCACCAACTGGTTAAAACAAATACAAATTATTTTCGTTGATGTTTTTCTCCGGGCAGGTTAACAAAATCTACCTTATATTTGCTCGGATGAGTGTTTAGGCCTTGAGCATGTCACAATACGAAAGTCTTTCGCCTTCTTCAGAGTGTCACATGATGGTGTCTTGTGACCCGTCTTTATCAGCTGATGTTCCATGAGGGCGTGACTTACCTGTCACAAGAATGAAGGCAAGTCACGCCCCCCGCTGTCCGTTCACTCCGCCAAGATGCTGGTCCAGGTGGTAGAGAGGATGAAGGCTCCCTTGTCTCTGTTCATGGTTTTTATGCCTCGCTTGCAGATCTCAATGGCCTCTCTGATCCAGCGCTGTTGTTTGTTCTCTTCTGTGCGGATGACCCTGCCCTTCTCCCGGTCCATGATGTGGTTTTCCCTTTTGCAGTGGTCAGTGATTGCTGATTTGTAATGTTCATGTTGTGCTTGTTCTTTTACTGCTCTGATTTTTTCATTTTTTTGACAGGTAAGTCACACCCTCATGGAACATCAGCTCAAGACACCATCATGCGACACTCTGAAGAAGGCGAAAGACTCGCCGAAACATGTCAGGTAAAAAATTAACCTAAAACATAATTGTCTGCTTTTAATGAATCAGTCAAATATCAATAATAAGAAGACAAAATGAACCTAATACAAATAAATGAATGCTTAATAACTCCCCTGCACATGCTCCTAAAAATCCAAACCTTCACCTGTAAATAAAACGTCCCGACCTGAAGACATCTTAATGTTATTATTTTGTTATACACACAGTGCCGCCAAGTGGAATCAAAAATTTGTTTTTATTTTAATTTTCACGTACTGCACGGTGCCCTTTTGACGAATCCGACTGAAAATTAGTCAGAAAAGACTCAAGACAATGATCTTACTCTCTGCCGAATTTTGTGACGTTTTGGCAAAAGGCGTGGCTATTAAGGTGCTGAAAAGTCCAATTGTACTCTGTGGCAACAAAAGCTCCGGCAACATGACTCAGATGATCCTATCTTCTCGAAGTTGTACACATTTGAGGATACTTCAGCCCTGAAGACATCTACCAACTTATTTTACATCGTAGTAGTAGCGCCACCAACTGGTAAAAGCTAATACAAGTTATTTTCTTGGATGTTTTTCTCCGTGCAACTCAACAAGGTCGCCCTCATATATGCTCGGATTACTGTTTCGGCCATGAGGATGTCACAATACGAAATTCGTGATTTTTCGTGAAAAGTTGTGGGAGTGGCATTGCACTGTTCGGCAATAAAACAAAGCTGATTATGAGGTTCTAAATATGAACGACAACTCGTAAAACTTTACACACACATCAGGCCGAGCAAATTTATCAATATTTTATAAGTTAGTTGTGCAGCTTTTTTGAAATGGCTCGCCATGGCCCTCGAGAAATGTTAAAAAAAAGCAGCTCTGGTTGAGTGTTTCACCTCGCTTTTTGTAAATTTTATGGAGTACAGTGAACCCTTGGTTATCGCGGTTAATGGGGACCGAGACCACCCGCGAAAACTGAAAATCCGCGAAGTAGCGGCGCACCTTCAAAAATGCTTAAAAAAAATATACAATATATATAATAAATATATATATATATATATATATATATATATATATATATATATATATACGGGGAGAGAGAGAGTGAAATTCATGTTATAACAAAAAAACCAAATTATTATTAAAACGTATTATTTTTTTATTCCCCAGCCATTCTTTTTGTATTTATTTAATTACTCCGACTTTTACCTGCTGGTACGCCGTCCGGTGTGCCCTGTGAAATGAAAGGTAGCATTCTTTATTTATTTATTCATTTATTCATTCATAACTGACAGCCTCGCGCTCCGCTCGTGCCCGGGCAGAAGAGGTGCTCCAATTTGGCTTAACTGTGACACACGCCCGTCCTCCTCCCCCGGAGCTTCCATTCGGTTAAACTTAGGGGCCGCTTGGCACCGCCCGTGCCCGGGGAAGGTGCTCCTCTTCGGCTTACTGTGACGCGAGCATGCCCTCCTCCTCCGGAGCTTCCATTCGGTTAAACTTAGGGGCCGCTTGGAACCGCCCGTGCCCGGGGAAGGTGCTCCTCTTCGGCTTACTGTGACGCGAGCATGCCCTCCTCCTCCGGAGCTTCCATTCGGTTAAACTTAGGGGCCGCTTGGAACCGCCCGTGCCCGGGGAAGGTGCTCCTCTTCGGCTTACTGTGACGCGAGCATGCCCTCCTCCTCCGGAGCTTCCATTCGGTTAAACTTAGGGGCCGCTTGGCACCGCCCGTGCCCGGGGAAGGTGCTCCTCTACGGCTTAACTGCCACGCACGCTGGCCGGAGCTCTGGTACGGTCCGAACCGCGCGAAACGTCGCCACCGATCGTGTCCGGGGGAACGTGCTCTTCTTCGTCCACTCTCCTCTTCGCCCACGCTCTTCTTCGGCGCACGCCGGCCGTCTAACCGCTCCAGCGCCCCGTCGTGCCGCTCTGCGAAACTACAATGCCCCCGAATATTTTTTAGACCCGCGAAGCACTGAACCCGCGAAAGGTGAACCGCGAAGTAGCGAGGGTTCACTGTATGTATAAGACCAAGACCTACAAAAAAGTCTCTTGGAGCAATGAGCTAGGTTTTACAGGAAGTCGGCCATTTTGAATTTACTTAAAAGGGGGCGGGTCACCACAATGGACTTTGTGTAGAAATTATTATTGGGGCCCGAGCAGCGACCGCGGCGAGGTCCCTATTGTTTTTGAAGAAAATATTATTACTTTTATTATTATTATTATTATTATTATTATTAGGGCCTGAGCAGCGACCGCTGTGAAGTCCCTATTGTTTTTGTAGAAATTATTATTATTATTATTTTTCCGATTGTTCGATCGCATTTTTGACCCCCGAAACATGCACAAAAACTCACCAAACTTGGCAGTCTCATCGGGCATGGCGAAAAATTTGATATTTTAACGTCTAATATGAACAAGAAGTGAGTTATGAATTTTTGAAAGTCCGACTTTTGCCCTTTTTTGCATGTTTACAGGGGTCATTCTTTTGCACCCTGATCCTAAAGGCTTCATCTGATTGCCTTAAAATTCTGTCTGTAGCATCTGAAGACCTGGGACAAACACTGGGGCTAAAATTTTTTGTTTCCGAAATACTATATGACGGGGGCGGGGCATCAAAGTTTTCACTTAAGATTTCCTTCGCCGCAATGGACAAAATGCTTAATAACTCTCCTGCACATGCTGCTAAAAATCCAAAACTTCACATGTACATAAAGAGTCTGTACCTGAAGACATCTATATGTTTATATTCAGTTATACACCTTGCGCCAATCAATATCATTTTTTACATTTTGACGTACTGCACGGTGCCCTTTTAACGAATCTGATTGAAAATTGGCTAGAAAAGACTCAAGACATTGATCTTACTCTATCCCTATTTTTGTGACTTTCCTTCGAAGGGCGTGGCTATTACGGTGCCGCAGAGTCTGATTATTCTCCGTGGCAACAAAAGTTCCTGCAAAATGATTCAGATGATCCATCTTCTCGAAATTTTTCACATTTGAGGATATTCAGGCCCTGAAGACGGCTGCCAACTTATTTTTGATCGCAGTGGTAGCGCCACCAACTGGTTAAAACAAATACAAATTATTTTCGTTGATTTTTTTCTCCGGGCAGGTTAACAAAATCTACCTTACATTTGCTCGGATGAGTGTTTAGGCCTTGAGGATGTCACAATACGAAAGTCTTTCGCCTTCTTCAGAGTGTCACATGATGGTGTCTTGTGGCCCGTCTTTATCAGCTGATGTTCCATGAGGGCGTGACTTACCTGTCACAAGAATGAAGGCAAGTCACGCCCCCCGCTGTCCGTTCACTCCGCCAAAATGCTGCTCCAGGTGGTAGAGAGGATGAAGGCTCCCTTGTCTCTGTTCATGGTTTTTATGCCTCGCTTGCAGATCTCAATGGCCTCTCTGATCCAGCGCTGTTGTTTGTTCTCTTCGGTGCGGATGACCCTGCCCTTCTCCCGGTCCATGATGTGGTTTTCCCTTTTGCAGTGGTCAGTGATTGCTGATTTGTAATGTTCATGTTGTGCTTGTTCTTTTACTGCTCTGATTTTTTCATTTTTTTGACAGGTAAGTCACACCCTCATGGAACATCAGCTGATAAAGACGGGTCTCAAGACACCATCATGCGACACTCTGAAGAAGGCAAAAGACTCGCCGAAACATGTCAGGTAAAAAATTAACCTAAAACATAATTGTCTGCTTTTAATGAATCAGTCAAATATCAATAATAAGAAGACAAAATGAACCTAATACAAATAAATGAATGCTTAATAACTCCCCTGCACATGCTCCTAAAAATCCAAACCTTCACCTGTAAATAAAACGTCCCGACCTGAAGACATCTTAATGTTATTATTTTGTTATACACACAGCGCCGCCAAGTGGAATCAAAAATTTGTTTTTATTTTAATTTTCACGTACTGCACGGTGCCCTTTTGACGAATCCGACTGAAAATTAGTCAGAAAAGACTCAAGACAATGATCTTACTCTCTGCCGAATTTTGTGAAGTTTTGGCAAAAGGCGTGGCTATTACGGTGCTGAAAAGTCCGATTGTACTCTGTGGCAACAAAAGCTCCGGCAACATGACTCAGATGATCCTATCTTCTCGAAGTTGTACACATTTGAGGATACTTCAGCCCTGAAGACATCTACCGACTTATTTTTCATCGTAGTAGTAGCGCCACCAACTGGTAAAAGCTAATACAAGTTATTTTCTTGGATGTTTTTCTCCGTGCAACTCAACAAGGTCGCCCTCATATATGCTCGGATGACTGTTTCGGCCATGAGGATGTCACAATACGAAATTCGTGATTTTTCGTGAAAAGTTGTGGGAGTGGCATTGCACTGTTCGGCAATAAAACAAAGCTGATTATGAGGTTCTAAATATGAACGACATCTCGTAAAACTTTACACACACATCAGGCCGAGCAAATTTATCAATATTTTATACGTTAGTTGTGCAGCTTTTTTGAAATGGCTCGCCATGGCCCTCGAGAAATGTTCAAAAAAGCAGCCCTGATTGAGTGTTTCACCTCGCTTTTTGTAAATTTTATGGAGTACAGTGAACCCTCGGTTATCGCGGTTAATGGGGACCGAGACCACCCGCGAAAACTGAAAATCCGCGAAGTAGCGGCGCACCTTCAAAAATGCTTAAAAAAAATATACAATATATATAATAAATATATATATATATATATATATATATATATATATATATATATACGGGGAGAGAGAGAGTGAAATTCATTTTACAACAAAAAAACCAAATTATTATTAAAACGTATTATTTTTTTATTCCCCAGCCATTCTTTTCGTATTTATTTAATTACTCCGACTTTTACCTGCTGGTACGCCGTCCGGTGTGCCCTGTGAAATGAAAGGTGGCATTCTTTATTTATTTATTCATTTATTCATTCATAACTGACAGCCTCGCGCTCCGCTCGTGCCCGGGCGGAAGAGGTGCTCCAATTCGGCTTAACTGTGACACACGCCCGCCCTCCTCCCCCGGAACTTCCATTCGGTTAAACTTAGGGGCCGCTTGGCACCGCCCGTGCCCGGGGAAGGTGCTCCTCTTCGGCTTACTGTGACGCGAGCATGCCCTCCTCCTCCGGAGCTTCCATTCAGTTAAACTTAGGGGCCGCTTGGAACCGCCCGTGCCCGGGGAAGGTGCTCCTCTTCGGCTTACTGTGACGCGAGCATGCCCTCCTCCTCCGGAGCTTCCATTCGGTTAACCTTAGGGGCCGCTTGGAACCGCCCGTGCCCGGGGAAGGTGCTCCTCTTCGGCTTACTGTGACGCGAGCATGCCCTCCTCCTCCGGAGCTTCCATTCGGTTAAACTTAGGGGCCGCTTGGCACCGCCCGTGCCCGGGGAAGGTGCTCCTCTACGGCTTAACTGCCACGCACGCCGGCCGGAGCTCTGGTACGGTCCGAACCGCGCGAAACGTCGCCACCGATCGTGTCCGGGAGAACGTGCTCTTCTTCGTCCACTCTCCTCTTCGCCCACGCTCTTCTTCGGCGCACGCCGGCCGTCTAACCGCTCCAGCGCCCCGTCGTGCCGCTCGGCGAAACTACAATGCCCCCGAATATTTTTTAGACCCGCGAAGCACTGAACCCGCGAAAGGTGAACCGCGAAGTAGCGAGGGTTCACTGTATGTATAAGACCAAGACCTACAAAAAAGTCTCTTGGAGCAATGAGCTAGGTTTTACAGGAAGTCGGCCATTTTGAATTTACTTAAAAGGGGGCGGGTCACCACAATGGACTTTGTGTAGAAATTATCATTGGGGCCCGAGCAGCGACGGCGGCGAGGTCCCTATTGTTTTTGTAGAAATTATTATTAGGGCCTGAGCAGCGACCGCTACGAGGTCCCCATTGTTTTTGTGGAAATTATTATTATTTTTATTATTATTATTATTAGGGCCCGAGCAGTGACCGCTGCGAGGTCCCTATTGTTTTTCTAGAAATTGTTATTAGGGCCCGAGCTGCGACGGCTGCGAGGTCCCTATTGTTTTTGTAGAAAATATTATTACTTTTATTATTATTAATATTATTATTATTATTATGAGGGCCTGAGCAGCGACCGCTGCGAAGTCCCTATTGTTTTTGTAGAAATTATTATTATTATTATTTTTCCGATTGTTCGATCGCATTTTTGACCCCGAAACATGCACAAAAACTCACCAAACTTGGCAGTCTCATCGGGCATGGCGAAAAATTTGATATTTTAACGTCTAATATGAACAGGAAGTGAGTTATGAATTTTTGAAAGTCCGACTTTTGCCCTTTTTTGCATGTTTACAGGGGTCATTCTTTTGCACCCTGATCCTAAAGGCTTCATCTGATTGCCTTAAAATTCTGTCTGTAGCATCTGAAGACCTGGGACAAACACTGGGGCTAAAATTTTTTGTTTCCGAAATACTATATGACGGGGGCGGGGCTTCAAAGTTTTCACTTAAGATTTCCTTCGCCGCAATGGACAAAATGCTTAATAACTCTCCTGCACATGCTGCTAAAAATCCAAAACTTCACATGTACATAAAAAGTCTGTACCTGAAGACATCTATATGTTTATATTCAGTTATACACCTTGCGCCAATCAATATCATTTTTTACATTTTGACGTACTGCACGGTGCCCTTTTAACGAATCTGATTGAAAATTGGCTACAAAAGACTCAAGACATTGATCTTACTCTATCCCTATTTTTGTGACTTTCCTTCGAAGGGCGTGGCTATTACGGTGCCGCAGAGTCTGATTATTCTCCGTGGCAACAAAAGTTCCTGCAAAATGATTCAGATGATCCATCTTCTCGAAATTTTTCACATTTGAGGATATTCAGGCCCTGAAGACGGCTGCCAACTTATTTTTGATCGCAGTGGTAGCGCCACCAACTGGTTAAAACAAATACAAATTATTTTCGTTGATGTTTTTCTCCGGGCAGGTGAACAAAATCTACCTTATATTTGCTCGGATGAGTGTTTAGGCCTTGAGCATGTCACAATACGAAAGTCTTTCGCCTTCTTCAGAGTGTCACATGATGCTGTCTTGTGACCCGTCTTTATCAGCTGATGTTCCATGAGGGCGTGACTTACCTGTCACAAGAATGAAGGCAAGTCACGCCCCCCGCTGTCCGTTCACTCCGCCAAGATGCTGGTCCAGGTGGTAGAGAGGATGAAGGCTCCCTTGTCTCTGTTCATGGTTTTTATGCCTCGCTTGCAGATCTCAATGGCCTCTCTGATCCAGCGCTGTTGTTTGTTCTCTTCTGTGCGGATGACCCTGCCCTTCTCCCGGTCCATGATGTGGTTTTCCCTTTTGCAGTGGTCAGTGATTGCTGATTTGTAATGTTCATGTTGTGCTTGTTCTTTTACTGCTCTGATTTTTTTCATTTTTTTGACAGGTAAGTCACACCCTCATGGAACATCAGCTCAAGACACCATCATGCGACACTCTGAAGAAGGCGAAAGACTCGCCGAAACATGTCAGGTAAAAAATTAACCTAAAACATAATTGTCTGCTTTTAATGAATCAGTCAAATATCAATAATAAGAAGACAAAATGAACCTAATACAAATAAATGAATGCTTAATAACTCCCCTGCACATGCTCCTAAAAATCCAAACCTTCACCTGTAAATAAAACGTCCCGACCTGAAGACATCTTAATGTTATTATTTTGTTATACACACAGTGCCGCCAAGTGGAATCAAAAATTTGTTTTTATTTTAATTTTCACGTACTGCACGGTGCCCTTTTGACGAATCCGACTGAAAATTTGTCAGAAAAGACTCAAGACAATGATCTTACTCTCTGCCGAATTTTGTGACGTTTTGGCAAAAGGCGTGGCTATTAAGGTGCTGAAAAGTCCGATTGTACTTTGTGGCAACAAAAGCTCCGGCAACATGACTCAGATGATCCTATCTTCTCGAAGTTGTACACATTTGAGGATACTTCAGCCCTGAAGACATCTACCAACTTATTTTACATCGTAGTAGTAGCGCCACCAACTGGTAAAAGCTAATACAAGTTATTTTCTTGGATGTTTTTCTCCGTGCAACTCAACAAGGTCGCCCTCATATATGCTCGGATGACTGTTTCGGCCATGAGGATGTCACAATACGAAATTCGTGATTTTTCGTGAAAAGTTGTGGGAGTGGCATTGCACTGTTCGGCAATAAAACAAAGCTGATTATGAGGTTCTAAATATGAACGACAACTCGTAAAACTTTACACACACATCAGGCCGAGCAAATTTATCAATATTTTATAAGTTAGTTGTGCAGCTTTTTTGAAATGGCTCGCCATGGCCCTCGAGAAATGTTAAAAAAAAGCAGCTCTGGTTGAGTGTTTCACCTCGCTTTTTGTAAATTTTATGGAGTACAGTGAACCCTCGGTTATCGCGGTTAATGGGGACCGAGACCACCCGCGAAAACTGAAAATCCGCGAAGTAGCGGCGCACCTTCAAAAATGCTTAAAAAAAATATACAATATATATAATAAATATATATATATATATATATATATATATATATATATATATATATATATATATATACGGGGAGAGAGAGAGTGAAATTCATTTTCCAACAAAAAAACCAAATTATTATTAAAACGTATTATTTTTTTATTCCCCAGCCATTCTTTTAGTATTTATTTAATTACTCCGACTTTTACCTGCTGGTACGCCGTCCGGTGTGCCCTGTTAAATGAAAGGTGGCATTCTTTATTTATTTATTCATTTATTCATTCATAACTGACAGCCTCGCGCTCCGCTCGTGCCCGGGCGGAAGAGGTGCTCCAATTCGGCTTAACTGTGACACACGCCCGCCCTCCTCCCCCGGAACTTCCATTCGGTTAAACTTAGGGGCCGCTTGGCACCGCCCGTGCCCGGGGAAGGTGCTCCTCTTCGGCTTACTGTGACGCGAGCATGCCCTCCTCCTCCGGAGCTTCCATTCAGTTAAACTTAGGGGCCGCTTGGAACCGCCCGTGCCCGGGGAAGGTGCTCCTCTTCGGCTTACTGTGACGCGAGCATGCCCTCCTCCTCCGGAGCTTCCATTCGGTTAACCTTAGGGGCCGCTTGGAACCGCCCGTGCCCGGGGAAGGTGCTCCTCTTCGGCTTACTGTGACGCGAGCATGCCCTCCTCCTCCGGAGCTTCCATTCGGTTAAACTTAGGGGCCGCTTGGCACCGCCCGTGCCCGGGGAAGGTGCTCCTCTACGGCTTAACTGCCACGCACGCCGGCCGGAGCTCTGGTACGGTCCGAACCGCGCGAAACGTCGCCACCGATCGTGTCCGGGAGAACGTGCTCTTCTTCGTCCACTCTCCTCTTCGCCCACGCTCTTCTTCGGCGCACGCCGGCCGTCTAACCGCTCCAGCGCCCCGTCGTGCCGCTCGGCGAAACTACAATGCCCCCGAATATTTTTTAGACCCGCGAAGCACTGAACCCGCGAAAGGTGAACCGCGAAGTAGCGAGGGTTCACTGTATGTATAAGACCAAGACCTACAAAAAAGTCTCTTGGAGCAATGAGCTAGGTTTTACAGGAAGTCGGCCATTTTGAATTTACTTAAAAGGGGGCGGGTCACCACAATGGACTTTGTGTAGAAATTATTATTGGGGCCCGAGCAGCGACGGCGGCGAGGTCCCTATTGTTTTTGTAGAAATTATTATTAGGGCCTGAGCAGCGACCGCTACGAGGTCCCCATTGTTTTTGTGGAAATTATTATTATTTTTATTATTATTATTATTAGGGCCCGAGCAGTGACCGCTGCGAGGTCCCTATTGTTTTTCTAGAAATTGTTATTAGGGCCCGAGCTGCGACGGCTGCGAGGTCCCTATTGTTTTTGTAGAAAATATTATTACTTTTATTATTATTAATATTATTATTATTATTATTAGGGCCTGAGCAGCGACCGCTGCGAAGTCCCTATTGTTTTTGTAGAAATTATTATTATTATTATTTTTCCGATTGTTCGATCGCATTTTTGACCCCGAAACATGCACAAAAACTCACCAAACTTGGCAGTCTCATCGGGCATGGCGAAAAATTTGATATTTTAACGTCTAATATGAACAGGAAGTGAGTTATGAATTTTTGAAAGTCCGACTTTTGCCCTTTTTTGCATGTTTACAGGGGTCATTCTTTTGCACCCTGATCCTAAAGGCTTCATCTGATTGCCTTAAAATTCTGTCTGTAGCATCTGAAGACCTGGGACAAACACTGGGGCTAAAATTTTTGTTTCCGAAATACTATATGACGGGGGCGGGGCTTCAAAGTTTTCACTTAAGATTTCCTTCGCCGCAATGGACAAAATGCTTAATAACTCTCCTGCACATGCTGCTAAAAATCCAAAACTTCACATGTACATAAAAAGTCTGTACCTGAAGACATCTATATGTTTATATTCAGTTATACACCTTGCGCCAATCAATATCATTTTTTACATTTTGACGTACTGCACGGTGCCCTTTTAACGAATCTGATTGAAAATTGGCTACAAAAGACTCAAGACATTGATCTTACTCTATCCCTATTTTTGTGACTTTCCTTCGAAGGGCGTGGCTATTACGGTGCCGCAGAGTCTGATTATTCTCCGTGGCAACAAAAGTTCCTGCAAAATGATTCAGATGATCCATCTTCTCGAAATTTTTCACATTTGAGGATATTCAGGCCCTGAAGACGGCTGCCAACTTATTTTTGATCGCAGTGGTAGCGCCACCAACTGGTTAAAACAAATACAAATTATTTTCGTTGATGTTTTTCTCCGGGCAGGTGAACAAAATCTACCTTATATTTGCTCGGATGAGTGTTTAGGCCTTGAGCATGTCACAATACGAAAGTCTTTCGCCTTCTTCAGAGTGTCACATGATGCTGTCTTGTGACCCGTCTTTATCAGCTGATGTTCCATGAGGGCGTGACTTACCTGTCACAAGAATGAAGGCAAGTCACGCCCCCCGCTGTCCGTTCACTCCGCCAAGATGCTGGTCCAGGTGGTAGAGAGGATGAAGGCTCCCTTGTCTCTGTTCATGGTTTTTATGCCTCGCTTGCAGATCTCAATGGCCTCTCTGATCCAGCGCTGTTGTTTGTTCTCTTCTGTGCGGATGACCCTGCCCTTCTCCCGGTCCATGATGTGGTTTTCCCTTTTGCAGTGGTCAGTGATTGCTGATTTGTAATGTTCATGTTGTGCTTGTTCTTTTACTGCTCTGATTTTTTTCATTTTTTTGACAGGTAAGTCACACCCTCATGGAACATCAGCTCAAGACACCATCATGCGACACTCTGAAGAAGGCGAAAGACTCGCCGAAACATGTCAGGTAAAAAATTAACCTAAAACATAATTGTCTGCTTTTAATGAATCAGTCAAATATCAATAATAAGAAGACAAAATGAACCTAATACAAATAAATGAATGCTTAATAACTCCCCTGCACATGCTCCTAAAAATCCAAACCTTCACCTGTAAATAAAACGTCCCGACCTGAAGACATCGTAATGTTATTATTTTGTTATACACACAGTGCCGCCAAGTGGAATCAAAAATGTGTTTTTATTTTAATTTTCACGTACTGCACGGTGCCCTTTTGACGAATCCGACTGAAAATTAGTCAGAAAAGACTCAAGACAATGATCTTACTCTCTGCCGAATTTCTTGACGTTTTGGCAAAAGGCGTGGCTATTAAGGTGCTGAAAAGTCCGATTGTACTCTGTGGCAACAAAAGCTCCGGCAACATGACTCAGATGATCCTATCTTCTCGAAGTTGTACACATTTGAGGATACTTCAGCCCTGAAGACATCTACCAACTTATTTTACATCGTAGTAGTAGCGCCACCAACTGGTAAAAGCTAATACAAGTTATTTTCTTGGATGTTTTTCTCCGTGCAACTCAACAAGGTCGCCCTCATATATGCTCGGATGACTGTTTCGGCCATGAGGATGTCACAATACGAAATTCGTCCTTTTTCGTGAAAAGTTGTGGGAGTGGCATTACACTGTTCGGCAATAAAACAAAGCTGATTATGAGGTTCTAAATATGAACGACAACTCGTAAAACTTTACACACACATCAGGCCGAGCAAATTTATCAATATTTTATACGTTAGTTGTGCAGCTTTTTTGAAATGGCTCGCCATGGCCCTCGAGAAATGTTAAAAAAAGCAGCTCTGGTTGAGTGTTTCACCTCGCTTTTTGTAAATTTTATGGAGTACAGTGAACCCTCGGTTATCGCGGTTAATGGGGACCGAGACCACCCGCGAAAACTGAAAATCCGCGAAGTAGCGGCGCACCTTCAAAAATGCTTAAAAAAAATATACAATATATATATATATATATATATATATATATATATATATATATATATATATATATATACGGGGAGAGAGAGAGTGAAATTCATGTTATAACAAAAAAAACAAATTATTATTAAAACGTATTATTTTTTTATTCCCCAGCCATTCTTTTAGTATTTATTTAATTACTCCGACTTTTACCTGCTGGTACGCCGTCCGGTGTGCCCTGTGAAATGAAAGGTGGCATTCTTTATTTATTTATTCATTTATTCATTCATAACTGACAGCCTCGCGCTCCGCTCGTGCCCGGGCAGAAGAGGTGCTCCAATTTGGCTTAACTGTGACACACGCCCGCCCTCCTCCCCCGGAGCTTCCATTCGGTTAAACTTAGGGGCCGCTTGGCACCGCCCGTGCCGGGGGAAGGTGCTCCTCTTCGGCTTACTGTGACGCGAGCATGCCCTCCTCCTCCGGAGCTTCCATTCGGTTAAACTTAGGGGCCGCTTGGAACCGCCCGTGCCCGGGGAAGGTGCTCCTCTACGGCTTAACTGCCACGCACGCCGGCCGGAGCTCTGGTACGGTCCGAACCGCGCGAAACGTCGCCACCGATCGTGTCCGGGGGAACGTGCTCTTCTTCGTCCACTCTCCTCTTCGCCCACGCTCTTCTTCGGCGCACGCCGGCCGTCTAACCGCTCCAGCGCCCCGTCGTGCCGCTCTGCGAAACTACAATGCCCCCGAATATTTTTTAGACCCGCGAAGCACTGAACCCGCGAAAGGTGAACCGCGAAGTAGCGAGGGTTCACTGTATGTATAAGACCAAGACCTACAAAAAAGTCTCTTGGAGCAATGAGCTAGGTTTTACAGGAAGTCGGCCATTTTGAATTTACTTAAAAGGGGGCGGGTCACCACAATGGACTTTGTGTAGAAATTATTATTGGGGCCCGAGCAGCGACCGCGGCGAGGTCCCTATTGTTTTTGTAGAAAACATTATTACTTTTATTATTATTATTATTATTATTATTAGGGCCTGAGCAGCGACCGCTGCGAAGTCCCTATTGTTTTTGTAGAAATTATTATTATTATTATTTTTCCGATTGTTCGATCGCATTTTTGACCCCCGAAACATGCACAAAAACTCACCAAACTTGGCAGTCTCATCGGGCATGGCGAAAAATTTGATATTTTAACGTCTAATATGAACAGGAAGTGAGTTATGAATTTTTGAAAGTCCGACTTTTGCCCTTTTTTGCATGTTTACAGGGGTCATTCTTTTGCACCCTGATCCTAAAGGCTTCATCTGATTGCCTTAAAATTCTGTCTGTAGCATCTGAAGACCTGGGACAAACACTGGGGCTAAAACTTTTTGTTTCCGAAATACTATATGACGGGGGCGGGGCTTCAAAGTTTTCACTTAAGATTTCCTTCGCCGCAATGGACAAAATGCTTAATAACTCTCCTTCACATGCTGCTAAAAATCCAAAACTTCACATGTACATAAAGAGTCTGTACCTGAAGACATCGACATGTTTATATTCAGTTATACACCTTGCGCCAATCAATATCATTTTTTACATTTTGACGTACTGCATGGTACCCTTTTAACGAATCCGATTGAAAATTGGCTAGAAAAGACTCAAGACATTGATCTTACTCTATCCCTATTTTTATGACTTTCCTTCAAAGGGCGTGGCTATTACGGTGCCGCAGAGTCTGATTATTCTCCGTGGCAACAAAAGTTCCTGCAAAATGATTCAGATGATCCATCTTCTGGAAATCTTTCACATTTGAGGATATTCAGGCCCTGAAGACGGCTGCCAACTTATTTTTGATCGCAGTGGTAGCGCCACCAACTGGTTAAAACAAATACAAATTATTTTCGTTGATGTTTTTCTCCGGGCAGGTGAACAAAATCTACCTTATATTTGCTCGGATGAGTGTTTAGGCCTTGAGCATGTCACAATACAAAAGTCTTTCGCCTTCTTCAGAGTGTCACATGATGCTGTCTTGTGACCCGTCTTTATCAGCTGATGTTCCATGAGGGCGTGACTTACCTGTCACAAGAATGAAGGCAAGTCACGCCCCCCGCTGTCCGTTCACTCCGCCAAGATGCTGGTCCAGGTGGTAGAGAGGATGAAGGCTCCCTTGTCTCTGTTCATGGTTTTTATGCCTCGCTTGCAGATCTCAATGGCCTCTCTGATCCAGCGCTGTTGTTTGTTCTCTTCTGTGCGGATGACCCTGCCCTTCTCCCGGTCCATGATGTGGTTTTCCCTTTTGCAGTGGTCAGTGATTGCTGATTTGTAATGTTCATGTTGTGCTTGTTCTTTTACTGCTCTGATTTTTTCATTTTTTTGACAGGTAAGTCACACCCTCATGGAACATCAGCTGATAAAGACGGGTCTCAAGACACCATCATGCGACACTCTGAAGAAGGCGAAAGACTCGCCGAAACATGTCAGGTAAAAAATTAACCTAAAACATAATTGTCTGCTTTTAATGAATCAGTCAAATATCAATAATAAGAAGACAAAATGAACCTAATACAAATAAATGAATGCTTAATAACTCCCCTGCACATGCTCCTAAAAATCCAAACCTTCACCTGTAAATAAAACGTCCCGACCTGAAGACATCTTAATGTTATTATTTTGTTATACACACAGTGCCGCCAAGTGGAATCAAAAATTTTTTTTTATTTTAATTTTCACGTACTGCACGGTGCCCTTTTGACGAATCCGACTGAAAATTAGTCAGAAAAGACTCAAGACAATGATCTTACTCTCTGCCGAATTTTGTGACGTTTTGGCAAAAGGCGTGGCTATTAAGGTGCTGAAAAGTCCGATTGTACTCTGTGGCAACAAAAGCTCCGGCAACATGACTCAGATGATCCTATCTTCTCGAAGTTGTACACATTTGAGGATACTTCAGCCCTGAAGACATCTACCAACTTATTTTACATCGTAGTAGTAGCGCCACCAACTGGTAAAAGCTAATACAAGTTATTTTCTTGGATGTTTTTCTCCGTGCAACTCAACAAGGTCGCCCTCATATATGCTCGGATGACTGTTTCGGCCATGAGGATGTCACAATACGAAATTAGTCCTTTTTCGTGAAAAGTTGTGGGAGTGGCATTGCACTGTTCGGCAATAAAACAACGCTGATTATGAGGTTCTAAATATGAACGACAACTCGTGAAACTTTACACACACATCAGGCCGAGCAAATTTATCAATATTTTATACGTTAGTTGTGCAGCTTTTTTGAAATGGCTCGCCATGGCCCTCGAGAAATGTTTTAAAAAAAGCAGCTCTGGTTGAGTGTTTCACCTCGCTTTTTGTAAATTTTATGGAGTACAGTGAACCCTCGGTTATCGCGGTTAATGGGGACCGAGACCACCCGCGAAAACTGAAAATCCGCGAAGTAGCGGCGCACCTTCAAAAATGCTTAAAAAAAATATACAATATATATAATAAATATATATATATATATATATATATATATATATATATATATACGGGAAGAGAGAGAGTGAAATTCATGTTATAACAAAAAAAACTAATTATTATTAAAACGTATTATTTTTTTATTCCCCAGCCATTCTTTTTGTATTTATTTAATTACTCCGACTTTTACCTGCTGGTACGCCGTCCGGTGTGCCCTGTGAAATGAAAGGTGGCATTCTTTATTTATTTATTCATTTATTCATTCATAACTGACAGCCTCGCGCTCCGCTCGTGCCCGGGCAGAAGAGGTGCTCCAATTTGGCTTAACTGTGACACACGCCCGCCCTCCTCCCCCGGAGCTTCCATTCGGTTAAACTTAGGGGCCGCTTGGCACCGCCCGTGCCCGGGGAAGGTGCTCCTCTTCGGCTTACTGTGACGCGAGCATGCCCTCCTCCTCCGGAGCTTCCATTCGGTTAAACTTAGGGGCCGCTTGGAACCGCCCGTGCCCGGGGAAGGTGCTCCTCTTCGGCTTACTGTGACGCGAGCATGCCCTCCTCCTCCGGAGCTTCCATTCGGTTAAAGTTAGGGGCCGCTTGGCACCGCCCGTGCCCGGGGAAGGTGCTCCTCTACGGCTTAACTGCCACGCACGCTGGCCGGAGCTCTGGTACGGTCCGAACCGCGCGAAACGTCGCCACCGATCGTGTCCGGGGGAACGTGCTCTTCTTCGTCCACTCTCCTCTTCGCCCACGCTCTTCTTCGGCGCACGCCGGCCGTCTAACCGCTCCAGCGCCCCGTCGTGCCGCTCGGCGAAACTACAATGCCCCCGAATATTTTTTAGACCCGCGAAGCACTGAACCCGCGAAAGGTGAACCGCGAAGTAGCGAGGGTTCACTGTATGTATAAGACCAAGACCTACAAAAAAGTCTCTTGGAGCAATGAGCTAGGTTTTACAGGAAGTCGGCCATTTTGAATTTACTTAAAAGGGGGCGGGTCACCACAATGGACTTTGTGTAGAAATTATTATTGGGGCCCGAGCAGCGACCGCGGCGAGGTCCCTATTGTTTTTGTAGAAAATATTATTACTTTTATTATTATTATTATTATTATTATTAGGGCCTGAGCAGCGACCGCTGCGAAGTCCCTATTGTTTTTGTAGAAATTATTATTATTATTATTTTTCCGATTGTTCGATCGCATTTTTGACCCCCGAAACATGCACAAAAACTCACCAAACTTGGCAGTCTCATCGGGCATGGCGAAAAATTTGATATTTTAACGTCTAATATGAACAGGAAGTGAGTTATGAAATTTTGAAAGTCCGACTTTTGCCCTTTTTTGCATGTTTACAGGGGTCATTCTTTTGCACCCTGTTCCTAAAGGCTTCATCTGATTGCCTTAAAATTCTGTCTGTAGCATCTGAAGACCTGGCACAAACACTGGGGCTAAAATTTTTTGTTTCCGAAATACTATGTGACGGGGGCGGGGCATCAAAGTTTTCACTTAAGATTTCCTTCGCCGCAATGGACAAAATGCTTAATAACTCTCCTGCACATGCTGCTAAAAATCCAAAACTTCACATGTACATAAAGAGTCTGTACCTGAAGACATCTATATGTTTATATTCAGTTATACACCTTGCGCCAATCAATATCATTTTTTACATTTTGACGTACTGCACGGTGCCCTTTTAACGAATCTGATTGAAAATTGGCTAGAAAAGACTCAAGACATTGATCTTACTCTATCCCTATTTTTGTGACTTTCCTTCGAAGGGCGTGGCTATTACGGTGCCGCAGAGTCTGATTATTCTCCGTGGCAACAAAAGTTCCTGCAAAATGATTCAGATGATCCATCTTCTCGAAATTTTTCACATTTGAGGATATTCAGGCCCTGAAGACGGCTGCCAACTTATTTTTGATCGCAGTGGTAGCGCCACCAACTGGTTAAAACAAATACAAATTATTTTCGTTGATTTTTTTCTCCGGGCAGGTTAACAAAATCTACCTTACATTTGCTCGGATGAGTGTTTAGGCCTTGAGGATGTCACAATACGAAAGTCTTTCGCCTTCTTCAGAGTGTCACATGATGGTGTCTTGTGGCCCGTCTTTATCAGCTGATGTTCCATGAGGGCGTGACTTACCTGTCACAAGAACGAAGGCAAGTCACGCCCCCCGCTGTCCGTTCACTCCGCCAAAATGCTGCTCCAGGTGGTAGAGAGGATGAAGGCTCCCTTGTCTCTGTTCATGGTTTTTATGCCTCGCTTGCAGATCTCAATGGCCTCTTCTCTTTCGGTGCGGATGAGCCTGCCCTTCTCCGGTCCAGATGTGGCTTTGCCCGTTTGCAGTGAGGCAGTGATTGCTGATTTGTAATGTTCATGTTGTGCTTGTTCTCTTAACTGGCTGCATGGGGGACAGGGGGGGTGTTTGCATTGTTTTGTGACAGGTAAGTCACGACCCTCATGGAACATCAGCTGATAAAGACGGGCCACAAGACACCATCATGCGACACTCTGAAGAAGGCGAAAGACTCGCCGAAACATGTCAGGTAAAAAATTAACCTAAAACATAATTGTCTGCTTTTAATGAATCAGTCAAATATCAATAATAAGAAGACAAAATGAACCTAATACAAATAAATGAATGCTTAATAACTCCCCTGCACATGCTCCTAAAAATCCAAACCTTCACCTGTAAATAAAACGTCCCGACCTGAAGACATCTTAATGTTATTATTTTGTTATACACACAGTGCCGCCAAGTGGAATCAAAAATGTGTTTTTATTTTAATTTTCACGTACTGCACGGTGCCCTTTTGACGAATCCGACTGAAAATTAGTCAGAAAAGACTCAAGACAATGATCTTACTCTCTGCCGAATTTTGTGACGTTTTGGCAAAAGGCGTGGCTATTAAGGTGCTGAAAAGTCCGATTGTACTCTGTGGCAACAAAAGCTCCGGCAACATGACTCAGATGATCCTATCTTCTCGAAGTTGTACACATTTGAGGATACTTCAGCCCTGAAGACATCTACCAACTTATTTTACATCGTAGTAGTAGCGCCACCAACTGGTAAAAGCTAATACAAGTTATTTTCTTGGATGTTTTTCTCCGTGCAACTCAACAAGGTCGCCCTCATATATGCTCGGATGACTGTTTCGGCCATGAGGATGTCACAATACGAAATTCGTGATTTTTCGTGAAAAGTTGTGGGAGTGGCATTGCACTGTTCGGCAATAAAACAAAGCTGATTATGAGGTTCTAAATATGAACGACATCTCGTAAAACTTTACACACACATCAGGCCGAGCAAATTTATCAATATTTTATACGTTAGTTGTGCAGCTTTTTTGAAATGGCTCGCCATGGCCCTCGAGAAATGTTAAAAAAAAGCAGCTCTGGTTGAGTGTTTCACCTCGCTTTTTGTAAATTTTATGGAGTACAGTGAACCCTCGGTTATCGCGGTTAATGGGGACCGAGACCACCCGCGAAAACTGAAAATCCGCGAAGTAGCGGCGCACCTTCAAAAATGCTTAAAAAAAATATACAATATATATAATAAATATATAAATATATATATATATATATATATATATATATATATATATATATATATATATATATATATATATATATATATATATATATATATACGGGGAGAGAGAGAGTGAAATTCATGTTATAACAAAAAAACCAAATTATTATTAAAACGTATTATTTTTTTATTCCCCAGCCATTCTTTTTGTATTTATTTAATTACTCCGACTTTTACCTGCTGGTACGCCGTCCGGTGTGCCCTGTGAAATGAAAGGTGGCATTCTTTATTTATTTATTCATTCATAACTGACAGCCTCGCGCTCCGCTCGTGCCCGGGCAGAAGAGGTGCTCCAATTTGGCTTAACTGTGACACACGCCCGTCCTCCTCCCCCGGAGATTCCATTCGGTTAAACTTAGGGGCCGCTTGGCACCGCCCGTGCCCGGGGAAGGTGCTCCTCTTCGGCTTACTGTGACGCGAGCATGCCCTCCTCCTCCGGAGCTTCCATTCGGTTAAACTTAGGGGCCGCTTGGAACCGCCCGTGCCCGGGGAAGGTGCTCCTCTTTGGCTTACTGTGACGCGAGCATGCCCTCCTCCTCCGGAGCTTCCATTCGGTTAAACTTAGGGGCCGCTTGGCACCGCCCGTGCCCGGGGAAGGTGCTCCTCTACGGCTTAACTGCCACGCACGCTGGCCGGAGCTCTGGTACGGTCCGAACCGCGCGAAACGTCGCCACCGATCGTGTCCGGGGGAACGTGCTCTTCTTCGTCCACTCTCCTCTTCGCCCACGCTCTTCTTCGGCGCACGCCGGCCGTCTAACCGCTCCAGCGCCCCGTCGTGCCGCTCGGCGAAACTACAATGCCCCCGAATATTTTTTAGACCCGCGAAGCACTGAACCCGCGAAAGGTGAACCGCGAAGTAGCGAGGGTTCACTGTATGTATAAGACCAAGACCTACAAAAAAGTCTCTTGGAGCAATGAGCTAGGTTTTACAGGAAGTCGGCCATTTTGAATTTACTTAAAAGGGGGCGGGTCACCACAATGGACTTTGTGTAGAAATTATTATTGGGGCCCGAGCAGCGACGGCGGCGAGGTCCCTATTGTTTTTCTAGAAATTGTTATTAGGGCCCGAGCTGCGACGGCTGCGAGGTCCCTATTGTTTTTGTAGAAAATATTATTACTTTTATTATTATTATTATTATTATTATTAGGGCCTGAGCAGCGACCGCTGCGAAGTCCCTATTGTTTTTGTAGAAATTATTATTATTATTATTTTTCCGATTGTTCGATCGCATTTTTGACCCCCGAAACATGCACAAAAACTCACCAAACTTGGCAGTCTCATCGGGCATGGCGAAAAATTTGATATTTTAACGTCTAATATGAACAGGAAGTGAGTTATGAATTTTTGAAAGTCCGACTTTTGCCCTTTTTTGCATGTTTACAGGGGTCATTCTTTTGCACCCTGATCCTAAAGGCTTCATCTGATTGCCTTAAAATTCTGTCTGTAGCATCTGAAGACCTGGCACAAACACTGGGGCTAAAATTTTTTGTTTCCGAAATACTATATGACGGGGGCGGGGCATCAAAGTTTTCACTTAAGATTTCCTTCGCCGCAATGGACAAAATGCTTAATAACTCTCCTGCACATGCTGCTAAAAATCCAAAACTTCACATGTACATAAAGAGTCTGGACCTGAAGACATCTATATGTTTATATTCAGTTATACACCTTGCGCCAATCAATATCATTTTTTACATTTTGACGTACTGCACGGTGCCCTTTTAACGAATCTGATTGAAAATTGGCTAGAAAAGACTCAAGACATTGATCTTACTCTATCCCTATTTCTGTGACTTTCCTTCGAAGGGCGTGGGTATTACGGTGCCGCAGAGTCTGATTATTCTCCGTGGCAACAAAAGTTCCTGCAAAATGATTCAGATGATCCATCTTCTCGAAATTTTTCACATTTGAGGATATTCAGGCCCTGAAGACGGCTGCCAACTTATTTTTGATCGCAGTGGTAGCACCACCAACTGGTTAAAACAAATACAAATTATTTTCGTTGATTTTTTTCTCCGGGCAGGTTAACAAAATCTACCTTACATTTGCTCGGATGAGTGTTTAGGCCTTGAGGATGTCACAATACGAAAGTCTTTCGCCTTCTTCAGAGTGTCACATGATGGTGTCTTGTGGCCCGTCTTTATCAGCTGATGTTCCATGAGGGCGTGACTTACCTGTCACAAGAACGAAGGCAAGTCACGCCCCCCGCTGTCCGTTCACTCCGCCAAAATGCTGCTCCAGGTGGTAGAGAGGATGAAGGTTCCCTTGTCTCTGTTCATGGTTTTTATGCCTCGCTTGCAGATCTCAATGGCCTCTCTGATCCAGCGCTGTTGTTTGTTCTCTTCTGTGCGGATGACCCTGCCCTTCTCCCGGTCCATGATGTGGTTTTCCCTTTTGCAGTGGTCAGTGATTGCTGATTTGTAATGTTCATGTTGTGCTTGTTCTTTTACTGCTCTGATTTTTTAATTTTTTTGACAGGTAAGTCACACCCTCATGGAACATCAGCTGATAAAGACTGGTCTCAAGACACCATCATGCGACACTCTGAAGAAGGCGAAAGACTCGCCGAAACATGTCAGGTAAAAAATTAACCTAAAACATAAATGTCTGCTTTTAATGAATCAGTCAAATATCAATAATAAGAAGACAAAATGAACCTAATACAAATAAATGAATGCTTAATAACTCCCCTGCACATGCTCCTAAAAATCCAAACCTTCACCTGTAAATAAAACGTCCCGACCTGAAGACATCTTAATGTTATTATTTTGTTATACACACAGTGCCGCCAAGTGGAATCAAAAATTTGTTTTTATTTTAATTTTCACGTACTGCACGGTGCCCTTTTGACGAATCCGACTGAAAATTAGTCAGAAAAGACTCAAGACAATGATCTTACTCTCTGCCGAATTTTGTGACGTTTTGGCAAAAGGCGTGGCTATTAAGGTGCTGAAAAGTCCGATTGTACTTTGTGGCAACAAAAGCTCCGGCAACATGACTCAGATGATCCTATCTTCTCGAAGTTGTACACATTTGAGGATACTTCAGCCCTGAAGACATCTACCAACTTATTTTACATCGTAGTAGTAGCGCCACCAACTGGTAAAAGCTAATACAAGTTATTTTCTTGGATGTTTTTCTCCGTGCAACTCAACATGGTCGCCCTCATATATGCTCGGATGACTGTTTCGGCCATGAGGATGTCACAATACGAAATTCATGATTTTTCGTGAAAAGTTGTGGGAGTGGCATTGCACTGTTCGGCAATAAAACAAAGCTGATTATGAGGTTCTAAATATGAACGACAACTCGTAAAACTTTACACACACATCAGGCCGAGCAAATTTATCAATATTTTATAAGTTAGTTGTGCAGCTTTTTTGAAATGGCTCGCCATGGCCCTCGAGAAATGTTAAAAAAAAGCAGCTCTGGTTGAGTGTTTCACCTCGCTTTTTGTAAATTTTATGGAGTACAGTGAACCCTCGGTTATCGCGGTTAATGGGGACCGAGACCACCCGCGAAAACTGAAAATCCGCGAAGTAGCGGCGCACCTTCAAAAATGCTTAAAAAAAATATACAATATATATAATAAATATATATATATATATATATATATATATACGGGGAGAGAGAGAGTGAAATTCATTTTAGAACAAAAAAACCAAATTATTATTAAAACGTATTATTTTTTTATTCCCCAGCCATTCTTTTTGTATTTATTTAATTACTCCGACTTTTACCTGCTGGTACGCCGTCCGGTGTGCCCTGTGAAATGAAAGGTGGCATTCTTTATTTATTTATTCATTTATTCATTCATAACTGACAGCCTCGCGCTCCGCTCGTGCCCGGGCGGAAGAGGTGCTCCAATTCGGCTTAACTGTGACACACGCCCGCCCTCCTCCCCCGGAACTTCCATTCGGTTAAACTTAGGGGCCGCTTGGCACCGCCCGTGCCCGGGGAAGGTGCTCCTCTTCGGCTTACTGTGACGCGAGCATGCCCTCCTCCTCCGGAGCTTCCATTCAGTTAAACTTAGGGGCCGCTTGGAACCGCCCGTGCCCGGGGAAGGTGCTCCTCTTCGGCTTACTGTGACGCGAGCATGCCCTCCTCCTCCGGAGCTTCCATTCGGTTAAACTTAGGGGCCGCTTGGAACCGCCCGTGCCCGGGGAAGGTGCTCCTCTTCGGCTTACTGTGACGCGAGCATGCCCTCCTCCTCCGGAGCTTCCATTCGGTTAAACTTAGGGGCCGCTTGGCACCGCCCGTGCCCGGGGAAGGTGCTCCTCTACGGCTTAACTGCCACGCACGCCGGCCGGAGCTCTGGTACGGTCCGAACCGCGCGAAACGTCGCCACCGATCGTGTCCGGGAGAACGTGCTCTTCTTCGTCCACTCTCCTCTTCGCCCACGCTCTTCTTCGGCGCACGCCGGCCGTCTAACCGCTCCAGCGCCCCGTCGTGCCGCTCGGCGAAACTACAATGCCCCCGAATATTTTTTAGACCCGCGAAGCACTGAACCCGCGAAAGGTGAACCGCGAAGTAGCGAGGGTTCACTGTATGTATAAGACCAAGACCTACAAAAAAGTCTCTTGGAGCAATGAGCTAGGTTTTACAGGAAGTCGGCCATTTTGAATTTACTTAAAAGGGGGCGAGTCACCACAATGGACTTTGTGTAGAAATTATTATTGGGGCCCGAGCAGCGACGGCGGCGAGGTCCCTATTGTTTTTGTAGAAATTATTATTAGGGCCTGAGCAGCGACCGCTACGAGGTCCCCATTGTTTTTGTGGAAATTATTATTATTTTTATTATTATTATTATTAGGGCCCGAGCAGTGACCGCTGCGAGGTCCCTATTGTTTTTCTAGAAATTGTTATTAGGGCCCGAGCTGCGACGGCTGCGAGGTCCCTATTGTTTTTGTAGAAAATATTATTACTTTTATTATTATTAATATTATTATTATTATTATTAGGGCCTGAGCAGCGACCGCTGCGAAGTCCCTATTGTTTTTGTAGAAATTATTATTATTATTATTTTTCCGATTGTTCGATCGCATTTTTGACCCCCGAAACATGCACAAAAACTCACCAAACTTGGCAGTCTCATCGGGCATGGCGAAAAATTTGATATTTTAACGTCTAATATGAACAGGAAGTGAGTTATGAATTTTTGAAAGTCCGACTTTTGCCCTTTTTTGCATGTTTACAGGGGTCATTCTTTTGCACCCTGATCCTAAAGGCTTCATCTGATTGCCTTAAAATTCTGTCTGTAGCATCTGAAGACCTGGGACAAACACTGGGGCTAAAATTTTTTGTTTCCGAAATACTATATGACGGGGGCGGGGCTTCAAAGTTTTCACTTAAGATTTCCTTCGCCGCAATGGACAAAATGCTTAATAACTCTCCTGCACATGCTGCTAAAAATCCAAAACTTCACATGTACATAAAAAGTCTGTACCTGAAGACATCTATATGTTTATATTCAGTTATACACCTTGCGCCAATCAATATCATTTTTTACATTTTGACGTACTGCACGGTGCCCTTTTAACGAATCTGATTGAAAATTGGCTAGAAAAGACTCAAGACATTGATCTTACTCTATCCCTATTTTTGTGACTTTCCTTCGAAGGGCGTGGCTATTACGGTGCCGCAGAGTCTGATTATTCTCCGTGGCAACAAAAGTTCCTGCAAAATGATTCAGATGATCCATCTTCTCGAAATTTTTCACATTTGAGGATATTCAGGCCCTGAAGACGGCTGCCAACTTATTTTTGATCGCAGTGGTAGCGCCACCAACTGGTTAAAACAAATACAAATTATTTTCGTTGATGTTTTTCTCCGGGCAGGTGAACAAAATCTACCTTATATTTGCTCGGATGACTGTTTCGGCCATGAGGATGTCACAATACGAAATTCGTCCTTTTTCGTGAAAAGTTGTGGGAGTGGCATTGCACTGTTCGGCAATAAAACAAAGCTGATTATGAGGTTCTAAATATGAACGACAACTCGTAAAACTTTACACACACATCAGGCCGAGCAAATTTATCAATATTTTATACGTTAGTTGTGCAGCTTTTTTGAAATGGCTCGCCATGGCCCTCGAGAAATGTTAAAAAAAGCAGCTCTGGTTGAGTGTTTCACCTCGCTTTTTGTAAATTTTATGGAGTACAGTGAACCCTCGGTTATCGCGGTTAACGGGGACCGAGACCACCCGCGAAAACTGAAAATCCGCGAAGTAGCGGCGCACCTTCAAAAATGCTTAAAAAAAATAAACAATATATATAATAAATATATATATATTTATATATATATATATATATATATATATATATATACGGGGAGAGAGAGAGTGAAATTCATGTTATAACAAAAAAACCAAATTATTATTAAAACGTATTATTTTTTTATTCCCCAGCCATTCTTTTAGTATTTATTTAATTACTCCGACTTTTACCTGCTGGTACGCCGTCCGGTGTGCCCTGTGAAATGAAAGGTGGCATTCTTTATTTATTTATTCATTTATTCATTCATAACTGACAGCCTCGCGCTCCGCTCGTGCCCGGGCAGAAGAGGTGCTCCAATTTGGCTTAACTGTGACACACGCCCGCCCTCCTCCCCCGGAGCTTCCATTCGGTTAAACTTAGGGGCCGCTTGGAACCGCCCGTGCCCGGGGAAGGTGCTCCTCTACGGCTTAACTGCCACGCACGCCGGCCGGAGCTCTGGTACGGTCCGAACCGCGCGAAACGTCGCCACCGATCGTGTCCGGGGGAACGTGCTCTTCTTCGTCCACTCTCCTCTTCGCCCACGCTCTTCTTCGGCGCACGCCGGCCGTCTAACCGCTCCAGCGCCCCGTCGTGCCGCTCGGCGAAACTACAATGCCCCCGAATATTTTTTAGACCCGCGAAGCACTGAACCCGCGAAAGGTGAACAGCGAAGTAGCGAGGGTTCACTGTATGTATAAGACCAAGACCTACAAAAAAGTCTCTTGGAGCAATGAGCTAGGTTTTACAGGAAGTCGGCCATTTTGAATTTACTTAAAAGGGGGCGGGTCACCACAATGGACTTTGTGTAGAAATTATTATTGGGCCCCGAGCAGCGACCGCGGCGAGGTCCCTATTGTTTTTGTAGAAAACATTATTACTTTTATTATTATTATTATTATTATTATTAGGGCCTGAGCAGCGACCGCTGCGAAGTCCCTATTGTTTTTGTAGAAATTATTATTATTATTATTTTTCCGATTGTTCGATCGCATTTTTGACCCCCGAAACATGCACAAAAACTCACCAAACTTGGCAGTCTCATCGGGCATGGCGAAAAATTTGATATTTTAACGTCTAATATGAACAGGAAGTGAGTTATGAATTTTTGAAAGTCCGACTTTTGCCCTTTTTTGCATGTTTACAGGGGTCATTCTTTTGCACCCTGATCCTAAAGGCTTCATCTGATTGCCTTAAAATTCTGTCTGTAGCATCTGAAGACCTGGGACAAACACTGGGGCTAAAATTTTTTGTTTCCGAAATACTATATGACGGGGGCGGGGCTTCAAAGTTTTCACTTAAGATTTCCTTCGCCGCAATGGACAAAATGCTTAATAACTCTCCTGCACATGCTGCTAAAAATCCAAAACTTCACATGTACATAAAGAGTCTGTACCTGAAGACATCTATATGTTTATATTCAGTTATACACCTTGCGCCAATCAATATCATTTTTTACATTTTGACGTACTGCATGGTGCCCTTTTAACGAATCCGATTGAAAATTGGCTAGAAAAGACTCAAGACATTGATCTTACTCTATCCCTATTTTTATGACTTTCCTTCAAAGGGCGTGGCTATTACGGTGCCGCAGAGTCTGATTATTCTCCGTGGCAACAAAAGTTCCTGCAAAATGATTCAGATGATCCATCTTCTGGAAATCTTTCACATTTGAGGATATTCAGGCCCTGAAGACGGCTGCCAACTTATTTTTGATCGCAGTGGTAGCGCCACCAACTGGTTAAAACAAATACAAATTATTTTCGTTGATGTTTTTCTCCGGGCAGGTGAACAAAATCTACCTTATATTTGCTCGGATGAGTGTTTAGGCCTTGAGCATGTCACAATACAAAAGTCTTTCGCCTTCTTCAGAGTGTCACATGATGCTGTCTTGTGACCCGTCTTTATCAGCTGATGTTCCATGAGGGCGTGACTTACCTGTCACAAGAATGAAGGCAAGTCACGCCCCCCGCTGTCCGTTCACTCCGCCAAGATGCTGGTCCAGGTGGTAGAGAGGATGAAGGCTCCCTTGTCTCTGTTCATGGTTTTTATGCCTCGCTTGCAGATCTCAATGGCCTCTCTGATCCAGCGCTGTTGTTTGTTCTCTTCTGTGCGGATGACCCTGCCCTTCTCCCGGTCCATGATGTGGTTTTCCCTTTTGCAGTGGTCAGTGATTGCTGATTTGTAATGTTCATGTTGTGCTTGTTCTTTTACTGCTCTGATTTTTTCATTTTTTTGACAGGTAAGTCACACCCTCATGGAACATCAGCTGATAAAGACGGGTCTCAAGACACCATCATGCGACACTCTGAAGAAGGCGAAAGACTCGCCAAAACATGTCAGGTAAAAAATTAACCTAAAACATAATTGTCTGCTTTTAATGAATCAGTCAAATATCAATAATAAGAAGACAAAATGAACCTAATACAAATAAATGAATGCTTAATAACTCCCCTGCACATGCTCCTAAAAATCCAAACCTTCACCTGTAAATAAAACGTCCCGACCTGAAGACATCTTAATGTTATTATTTTGTTATACACACAGTGCCGCCAAGTGGAATCAAAAATTAGTTTTTATTTTAATTTTCACGTACTGCACGGTGCCCTTTTGACGAATCCGACTGAAAATGAGTCAGAAAAGACTCAAGACAATGATCTTACTCTCTGCCGAATTTTGTGACGTTTTGGCAAAAGGCGTGGCTATTAAGGTGCTGAAAAGTCCCATTGTACTCTGTGGCAACAAAAGCTCCGGCAACATGACTCAGATGATCCTATCTTCTCGAAGTTGTACACATTTGAGGATACTTCAGCCCTGAAGACATCTACCAACTTATTTTCCATCGTAGTAGTAGCGCCACCAACTGGTAAAAGCTAATACAAGTTATTTTCTTGGATGTTTTTCTCCGTGCAACTCAACAAGGTCGCCCTCATATATGCTCGGATGACTGTTTCGGCCATGAGGATGTCACAATACGAAATTCGTCCTTTTTCATGAAAAGTTGTGGGAGTGGCATTGCACTGTTCGGCAATAAAACAAAGCTGATTATGAGGTTCTAAATATGAACGACAACTCGTAAAACTTTACACACACATCAGGCCGAGCAAATTTATCAATATTTTATACGTTAGTTGTGCAGCTTTTTTGAAATGGCTCGCCATGGCCCTCGAGAAATGTTAAAAAAAGCAGCTCTGGTTGAGTGTTTCACCTCGCTTTTTGTAAATTTTATGGAGTACAGTGAACCCTCGGTTATCGCGGTTAACGGGGACCGAGACCACCCGCGAAAACTGAAAATCCGCGAAGTAGCGGCGCACCTTCAAAAATGCTTAAAAAAAATAAACAATATATATAATAAATATATATATATATATATATATATATATATATATATATATATATATACGGGGAGAGAGAGAGTGAAATTCATGTTATAACAAAAAAACCAAATTATTATTAAAACGTATTATTTTTTTATTCCCCAGCCATTCTTTTAGTATTTATTTAATTACTCCGACTTTTACCTGCTGGTACGCCGTCCGGTGTGCCCTGTGAAATGAAAGGTGGCATTCTTTATTTATTTATTCATTTATTCATTCATAACTGACAGCCTCGCGCTCCGCTCGTGCCCGGGCAGAAGAGGTGCTCCAATTTGGCTTAACTGTGACACACGCCCGCCCTCCTCCCCCGGAGCTTCCATTCGGTTAAACTTAGGGGCCGCTTGGCACCGCCCGTGCCCGGGGAAGGTGCTCCTCTTCGGCTTACTGTGACGCGAGCATGCCCTCCTCCTCCGGAGCTTCCATTCGGTTAAACTTAGGGGCCGCTTGGAACCGCCCGTGCCCGGGGAAGGTGCTCCTCTACGGCTTAACTGCCACGCACGCCGGCCGGAGCTCTGGTACGGTCCGAACCGCGCGAAACGTCGCCACCGATCGTGTCCGGGGGAACGTGCTCTTCTTCGTCCACTCTCCTCTTCGCCCACGCTCTTCTTCGGCGCACGCCGGCCGTCTAACCGCTCCAGCGCCCCGTCGTGCCGCTCGGCGAAACTACAATGCCCCCGAATATTTTTTAGACCCGCGAAGCACTGAACCCGCGAAAGGTGAACCGCGAAGTAGCGAGGGTTCACTGTATGTATAAGACCAAGACCTACAAAAAAGTCTCTTGGAGCAATGAGCTAGGTTTTACAGGAAGTCGGCCATTTTGAATTTACTTAAAAGGGGGCGGGTCACCACAATGGACTTTGTGTAGAAATTATTATTGGGCCCCGAGCAGCGACCGCGGCGAGGTCCCTATTGTTTTTGTAGAAAACATTATTACTTTTATTATTATTATTATTATTATTATTAGGGCCTGAGCAGCGACCGCTGCGAAGTCCCTATTGTTTTTGTAGAAATTATTATTATTATTATTTTTCCGATTGTTCGATCGCATTTTTGACCCCCGAAACATGCACAAAAACTCACCAAACTTGGCAGTCTCATCGGGCATGGCGAAAAATTTGATATTTTAACGTCTAATATGAACAGGAAGTGAGTTATGAATTTTTGAAAGTCCGACTTTTGCCCTTTTTTGCATGTTTACAGGGGTCATTCTTTTGCACCCTGATCCTAAAGGCTTCATCTGATTGCCTTAAAATTCTGTCTGTAGCATCTGAAGACCTGGGACAAACACTGGGGCTAAAATTTTTTGTTTCCGAAATACTATATGACGGGGGCGGGGCTTCAAAGTTTTCACTTAAGATTTCCTTCGCCGCAATGGACAAAATGCTTAGTAACATTCCTGCACATGCTGCTAAAAATCCAAAACTTCACATGTACATAAAGAGTCTGTACCTGAAGACATCTATATGTTTATATTCAGTTATACACCTTGCGCCAATCAATATCAATTTTTACATTTTGACGTACTGCACGGTGCCCTTTTAACGAATCTGATTGAAAATTGGCTAGAAAAGACTCAAGACATTGATCTTACTCTATCCCTATTTTTGTGACTTTCCTTCGAAGGGCGTGGCTATTACGGTGCCGCAGAGTCTGATTATTCTCCGTGGCAACAAAAGTTCCTGCAAAATGATTCAGATGATCCATCTTCTCGAAATTTTTCACATTTGAGGATATTCAGGCCCTGAAGACGGCTGCCAACTTATTTTTGATCGCAGTGGTAGCGCCACCAACTGGTTAAAACAAATACAAATTATTTTCGTTGATTTTTTTCTCCGGGCAGGTTAACAAAATCTACCTTACATTTGCTCGGATGAGTGTTTAGGCCTTGAGGATGTCACAATACGAAAGTCTTTCGCCTTCTTCAGAGTGTCACATGATGGTGTCTTGTGGCCCGTCTTTATCAGCTGATGTTCCATGAGGGCGTGACTTACCTGTCACAAGAATGAAGGCAAGTCACGCCCCCCGCTGTCCGTTCACTCCGCCAAAATGCTGCTCCAGGTGGTAGAGAGGATGAAGGCTCCCTTGTCTCTGTTCATGGTTTTTATGCCTCGCTTGCAGATCTCAATGGCCTCTCTGATCCAGCGCTGTTGTTTGTTCTCTTCGGTGCGGATGACCCTGCCCTTCTCCCGGTCCATGATGTGGTTTTCCCTTTTGCAGTGGTCAGTGATTGCTGATTTGTAATGTTCATGTTGTGCTTGTTCTTTTACTGCTCTGATTTTTTCATTTTTTTGACAGGTAAGTCACACCCTCATGGAACATCAGCTGATAAAGACGGGTCTCAAGACACCATCATGCGACACTCTGAAGAAGGCAAAAGACTCGCCGAAACATGTCAGGTAAAAAATTAACCTAAAACATAATTGTCTGCTTTTAATGAATCAGTCAAATATCAATAATAAGAAGACAAAATGAACCTAATACAAATAAATGAATGCTTAATAACTCCCCTGCACATGCTCCTAAAAATCCAAACCTTCACCTGTAAATAAAACGTCCCGACCTGAAGACATCTTAATGTTATTATTTTGTTATACACACAGCGCCGCCAAGTGGAATCAAAAATTTGTTTTTATTTTAATTTTCACGTACTGCACGGTGCCCTTTTGACGAATCCGACTGAAAATTAGTCAGAAAAGACTCAAGACAATGATCTTACTCTCTGCCGAATTTTGTGACGTTTTGGCAAAAGGCGTGGCTATTACGGTGCTGAAAAGTCCGATTGTACTCTGTGGCAACAAAAGCTCCGGCAACATGACTCAGATGATCCTATCTTCTCAAAGTTGTACACATTTGAGGATACTTCAGCCCAGAAGACATCTACCAACTTATTTTACATCGTAGTAGTAGCGCCACCAACTGGTAAAAGCTAATACAAGTTATTTTCTTGGATGTTTTTCTCCGTGCAACTCAACAAGGTCGCCCTCATATATGCTCGGATGACTGTTTCGGCCATGAGGATGTCACAATACGAAATTAGTCCTTTTTCGTGAAAAGTTGTGGGAGTGGCATTGCACTGTTCGGCAATAAAACAACGCTGATTATGAGGTTCTAAATATGAACGACAACTCGTGAAACTTTACACACACATCAGGCCGAGCAAATTTATCAATATTTTATACGTTAGTTGTGCAGCTTTTTTGAAATGGCTCGCCATGGCCCTCGAGAAATGTTAAAAAAAGCAGCCCTGATTGAGTGTTTCACCTCGCTTTTTGTAAATTTTATGGAGTACAGTGAACCCTCGGTTATCGCGGTTAATGGGGACCGAGACCACCCGCGAAAACTGAAAATCCGCGAAGTAGCGGCGCACCTTCAAAAATGCTTAAAAAAAATATACAATATATATATATATAGATATATATATATATATATATATATATATATATATACGGGGAGAGAGAGAGTGAAATTCATTTTATAACAAAAAAACCAAATTATTATTAAAACGTATTATTTTTTTATTCCCCAGCCATTCTTTTTGTATTTATTTAATTACTCCGACTTTTACCTGCTGGTACGCCGTCCGGTGTGCCCTGTGAAATGAAAGGTGGCATTCTTTATTTATTTATTCATTTATTCATTCATAACTGACAGCCTCGCGCTCCGCTCGTGCCCGGGCGGAAGAGGTGCTCCAATTCGGCTTAACTGTGACACACGCCCGCCCTCCTCCCCCGGAACTTCCATTCTGTTAAACTTAGGGGCCGCTTGGCACCGCCCGTGCCCGGGGAAGGTGCTCCTCTTCGGCTTACTGTGACGCGAGCATGCCCTCCTCCTCCGGAGCTTCCATTCAGTTAAACTTAGGGGCCGCTTGGAACCGCCCGTGCCCGGGGAAGGTGCTCCTCTTCGGCTTACTGTGACGCGAGCATGCCCTCCTCCTCCGGAGCTTCCATTCGGTTAAACTTAGGGGCCGCTTGGAACCGCCCGTGCCCGGGGAAGGTGCTCCTCTTCGGCTTACTGTGACGCGAGCATGCCCTCCTCCTCCGGAGCTTCCATTCGGTTAAACTTAGGGGCCGCTTGGCACCGCCCGTGCCCGGGGAAGGTGCTCCTCTACGGCTTAACTGCCACGCACGCCGGCCGGAGCTCTGGTACGGTCCGAACCGCGCGAAACGTCGCCACCGATCGTGTCCGGGAGAACGTGCTCTTCTTCGTCCACTCTCCTCTTCGCCCACGCTCTTCTTCGGCGCACGCCGGCCGTCTAACCGCTCCAGCGCCCCGTCGTGCCGCTCGGCGAAACTACAATGCCCCCGAATATTTTTTAGACCCGCGAAGCACTGAACCCGCGAAAGGTGAACCGCGAAGTAGCGAGGGTTCACTGTATGTATAAGACCAAGACCTACAAAAAAGTCTCTTGGAGCAATGAGCTAGGTTTTACAGGAAGTCGGCCATTTTGAATTTACTTAAAAGGGGGCGGGTCACCACAATGGACTTTGTGTAGAAATTATTATTGGGGCCCGAGCAGCGACGGCGGCGAGGTCCCTATTGTTTTTGTAGAAATTATTAATAGGGCCTGAGCAGCGACCGCTACGAGGTCCCCATTGTTTTTGTGGAAATTATTATTATTTTTATTATTATTATTATTAGGGCCCGAGCAGTGACCGCTGCGAGGTCCCTATTGTTTTTCTAGAAATTGTTATTAGGGCCCGAGCTGCGACGGCTGCGAGGTCCCTATTGTTTTTGTAGAAAATATTATTACTTTTATTATTATTAATATTATTATTATTATTATTAGGGCCTGAGCAGCGACCGCTGCGAAGTCCCTATTGTTTTTGTAGAAATTATTATTATTATTATTTTTCCGATTGTTCGATCGCATTTTTGACCCCCGAAACATGCACAAAAACTCACCAAACTTGGCAGTCTCATCGGGCATGGCGAAAAATTTGATATTTTAACGTCTAATATGAACAGGAAGTGAGTTATGAATTTTTGAAAGTCCGACTTTTGCCCTTTTTTGCATGTTTACAGGGGTCATTCTTTTGCACCCTGATCCTAAAGGCTTCATCTGATTGCCTTAAAATTCTGTCTGTAGCATCTGAAGACCTGGGACAAACACTGGGGCTAAAATTTTTTGTTTCCGAAATACTATATGACGGGGGCGGGTCTTCAAAGTTTTCACTTAAGATTTCCTTCGCCGCAATGGACAAAATGCTTAATAACTCTCCTGCACATGCTGCTAAAAATCCAAAACTTCACATGTACATAAAAAGTCTGTACCTGAAGACATCTATATGTTTATATTCAGTTATACACCTTGCGCCAATCAATATCATTTTTTACATTTTGACGTACTGCACGGTGCCCTTTTAACGAATCTGATTGAAAATTGGCTAGAAAAGACTCAAGACATTGATCTTACTCTATCCCTATTTTTGTGACTTTCCTTCGAAGGGCGTGGCTATTACGGTGCCGCAGAGTCTGATTATTCTCCGTGGCAACAAAAGTTCCTGCAAAATGATTCAGATGATCCATCTTCTCGAAATTTTTCACATTTGAGGATATTCAGGCCCTGAAGACGGCTGCCAACTTATTTTTGATCGCAGTGGTAGCGCCACCAACTGGTTAAAACAAATACAAATTATTTTCGTTGATGTTTTTCTCCGGGCAGGTGAACAAAATCTACCTTATATTTGCTCGGATGAGTGTTTAGGCCTTGAGCATGTCACAATACGAAAGTCTTTCGCCTTCTTCAGAGTGTCACATGATGCTGTCTTGTGTCCCGTCTTTATCAGCTGATGTTCCATGAGGGCGTGACTTACCTGTCACAAGAATGAAGGCAAGTCACGCCCCCCGCTGTCCGTTCACTCCGCCAAGATGCTGGTCCAGGTGGTAGAGAGGATGAAGGCTCCCTTGTCTCTGTTCATGGTTTTTATGCCTCGCTTGCAGATCTCAATGGCCTCTCTGATCCAGCGCTGTTGTTTGTTCTCTTCTGTGCGGATGACCCTGCCCTTCTCCCGGTCCATGATGTGGTTTTCCCTTTTGCAGTGGTCAGTGATTGCTGATTTGTAATGTTCATGTTGTGCTTGTTCTTTTACTGCTCTGATTTTTTTCATTTTTTTGACAGGTAAGTCACACCCTCATGGAACATCAGCTCAAGACACCATCATGCGACACTCTGAAGAAGGCGAAAGACTCGCCGAAACATGTCAGGTAAAAAATTAACCTAAAACATAATTGTCTGCTTTTAATGAATCAGTCAAATATCAATAATAAGAAGACAAAATGAACCTAATACAAATAAATGAATGCTTAATAACTCCCCTGCACATGCTCCTAAAAATCCAAACCTTCACCTGTAAATAAAACGTCCCGACCTGAAGACATCGTAATGTTATTATTTTGTTATACACACAGTGCCGCCAAGTGGAATCAAAAATTTGTTTTTATTTTAATTTTCACGTACTGCACGGTGCCCTTTTGACGAATCCGACTGAAAATTAGTCAGAAAAGACTCAAGACAATGATCTTACTCTCTGCCGAATTTTGTGACGTTTTGGCAAAAGGCGTGGCTATTAAGGTGCTGAAAAGTCCGATTGTACTCTGTGGCAACAAAAGCTCCGGCAACATGACTCAGATGATCCTATCTTCTCGAAGTTGTACACATTTGAGGATACTTCAGCCCTGAAGACATCTACCAACTTATTTTACATCGTAGTAGTAGCGCCACCAACTGGTAAAAGCTAATACAAGTTATTTTCTTGGATGTTTTTCTCCGTGCAACTCAACAAGGTCGCCCTCATATATGCTCGGATGACTGTTTCGGCCATGAGGATGTCACAATACGAAATTCGTGATTTTTCGTGAAAAGTTGTGGGAGTGGCATTGCACTGTTCGGCAATAAAACAAAGCTGATTATGAGGTTCTAAATATGAACGACAACTCGTAAAACTTTACACACACATCAGGCCGAGCAAATTTATCAATATTTTATACGTTAGTTGTGCAGCTTTTTTGAAATGGCTCGCCATGGCCCTCGAGAAATGTTAAAAAAAAGCAGCTCTGGTTGAGTGTTTCACCTCGCTTTTTGTAAATTTTATGGAGTACAGTGAACCCTCGGTTATCGCGGTTAATGGGGACCGAGACCATCCGCGAAAACTGAAAATCCGCGAAGTAGCGGCGCACCTTCAAAAATGCTTAAAAAAAATATACAATATATATAATAAATATATATATATATAATAAATATATATATATATATATATATATATATATATATATATATATATATATATATATATATATATATATATACGGGGAGAGAGAGAGTGAAATTCATGTTATAACAAAAAAAACAAATTATTATTAAAACGTATTATTTTTTTATTCCCCAGCCATTCTTTTTGTATTTATTTAATTACTCCGACTTTTACCTGCTGGTACGCCGTCCGGTGTGCCCTGTGAAATGAAAGGTAGCATTCTTTATTTATTTATTCATTTATTCATTCATAACTGACAGCCTCGCGCTCCGCTCGTGCCCGGGCAGAAGAGGTGCTCCAATTCGGCTTAACTGTGACACACGCCCGCCCTCCTCCCCCGGAGCTTCCATTCGGTTAAACTTAGGGGCCGCTTGGCACCGCCGTGCCCGGGGAAGGTGCTCCTCTTCGGCTTACTGTGACGCGAGCATGCCCTCCTCCTCCGGAGCTTCCATTCGGTTAAACTTAGGGGCCGCTTGGAACCGCCCGTGCCCGGGGAAGGTGCTCCTCTTCGGCTTACTGTGACGCGAGCATGCCCTCCTCCTCCGGAGCTTCCATTCGGTTAAACTTAGGGGCCGCTTGGAACCGCCCGTGCCCGAGGAAGGTGCTCCTCTTCGGCTTACTGTGACGCGAACATGCCCTCCTCCTCCGGAGCTTCCATTCGGTTAAACTTAGGGGCCGCTTGGCACCGCCCGTGCCCGGGGAAGGTGCTCCTCTACGGCTTAACTGCCACACACGCCGGCCGGAGCTCTGGTACGGTCCGAACCGCGCGAAACGTCGCCACCGATCGTGTCCGGGGGAACGTGCTCTTCTTCGTCCACTCTCCTCTTCGCCCACGCTCTTCTTCGGCGCACGCCGGCCGTCTAACCGCTCCAGCGCCCCGTCGTGCCGCTTGGCGAAACTACAATGCCCCCGAATATTTTTTAGACCCGCGAAGCACTGAACCCGCGAAAGGTGAACCGCGAAGTAGCGAGGGTTCACTGTATGTATAAGACCAAGACCTACAAAAAAGTCTCTTGGAGCAATGAGCTAGGTTTTACAGGAAGTCGGCCATTTTGAATTTACTTAAAAGGGGGCGGGTCACCACAATGGACTTTGTGTAGAAATTATTATTGGGGCCCGAGCAGCGACCGCGGCGAGGTCCCTATTGTTTTTGTAGAAAATATTATTACTTTTATTATTATTATTATTATTATTATTATTAGGGCCTGAGCAGCGACCGCTGCGAAGTCCCTATTGTTTTTGTAGAAATTAGTATTATTATTATTTTTCCGATTGTTCGATCGCATTTTTGACCCCCGAAACATGCACAAAAACTCACCAAACTTGGCAGTCTCATCGGGCATGGCGAAAAATTTTATATTTTTTAACGTCTAATATGAACAGGAAGTGAGTTATGAATTTTTGAAAGTCCGACTTTTGCCCTTTTTTGCATGTTTACAGGGGTCATTCTTTTGCACCCTGATCCTAAAGGCTTCATCTGATTGCCTTAAAGTTCTGTCTGGAGCATCTTAAGACCTGGGACAAACACTGGGGCTAAAATTTTTTGTTTCCGAAATACTATATGACGGGGGCGGGGCTTCAAAGTTTTCACTTAAGATTTCCTTCGCCGCAATGGACAAAATGCTTAATAACTCTCCTGCACATGCTGCTAAAAATCCAAAACTTCACATGTACATAAAGAGTCGGTACCTGAAGACATCTATATGTTTATATTCAGTTATACACCTTGCGCCAATCAATATCAATTTTTACATTTTGACGTACTGCACGGTGCCCTTTTAACGAATCCGATTGAAAATTGGCTAGAAAAGACTCAAGACATTGATCTTACTCTATCCCTATTTTTATGACTTTCCTTCAAAGGGCGTGGCTATTACGGTGCCGCAGATTCTGATTATTCTCCGTGGCAACAAAAGTTCCTGCAAAATGATTCAGATGATCCATCTTCTGGAAATCTTTCACATTTGAGGATATTCAGGCCCTGAAGACGGCTGCCAACTTATTTTTGATCGCAGTGGTAGTGCCACCAACTGGTTAAAACAAATACAAATTATTTTTGTTGATGTTTTTCTCCGGGCAAGTGAACAAAATCTACCTTATATTTGCTCGGATGAGTGTTTAGGCCTTGAGCATGTCACAATACGAAAGTCTTTCGCCTTCTTCAGAGTGTCACATGATGCTGTCTTGTGACCCGTCTTTATCAGCTGATGTTCCATGAGGGCGTGACTTACCTGTCACAAGAATGAAGGCAAGTCACGCCCCCCGCTGTCCGTTCACTCCGCCAAGATGCTGGTCCAGGTGGTAGAGAGGATGAAGGCTCCCTTGTCTCTGTTCATGGTTTTTATGCCTCGCTTGCAGATCTCAATGGCCTCTCTGATCCAGCGCTGTTGTTTGTTCTCTTCTGTGCGGATGACCCTGCCCTTCTCCAGGTCCATGATGTGGTTTTCCCTTTTGCAGTGGTCAGTGATTGCTGATTTGTAATGTTCATGTTGTGCTTGTTCTTTTACTGCTCTGATTTTTTTCATTTTTTTGACAGGTAAGTCACACCCTCATGGAACATCAGCTCAAGACACCATCATGCGACACTCTGAAGAAGGCGAAAGACTCGCCGAAACATGTCAGGTAAAAAATTAACCTAAAACATAATTGTCTGCTTTTAATGAATCAGTCAAATATCAATAATAAGAAGACAAAATGAACCTAATACAAATAAATGAATGCTTAATAACTCCCCTGCACATGCTCCTAAAAATCCAAACCTTCACCTGTAAATAAAACGTCCCGACCTGAAGACATCTTAATGTTATTATTTTGTTATACACACAGTGCCGCCAAGTGGAATCAAAAATTTGTTTTTATTTTAATTTTCACGTACTGCACGGTGCCCTTTTGACGAATCCGACTGAAAATGAGTCAGAAAAGACTCAAGACAATGATCTTACTCTCTGCCGAATTTTGTGACGTTTTGGCAAAAGGCGTGGCTATTAAGGTGCTGAAAAGTCCGATTGTACTCTGTGGCAACAAAAGCTCCGGCAACATGACTCAGATGATCCTATCTTCTCGAAGTTGTACACATTTGAGGATACTTCAGCCCTGAAGACATCTACCAACTTATTTTACATCGTAGTAGTAGCGCCACCAACTGGTAAAAGCTAATACAAGTTATTTTCTTGGATGTTTTTCTCCGTGCAACTCAACAAGGTCGCCCTCATATATGCTCGGATGACTGTTTCGGCCATGAGGATGTCACAATACGAAATTCGTCCTTTTTCATGAAAAGTTGTGGGAGTGGCATTGCACTGTTCGTCAATAAAACAAAGCTGATTATGAGGTTCTAAATATGAACGACAACTCGTAAAACTTTACACACACATCAGGCCGAGCAAATTTATCAATATTTTATACGTTAGTTGTGCAGCTTTTTTGAAATGGCTCGCCATGGCCCTCGAGAAATGTTAAAAAAAGCAGCTCTGGTTGAGTGTTTCACCTCGCTTTTTGTAAATTTTATGGAGTACAGTGAACCCTCGGTTATCGCGGTTAACGGGGACCGAGACCACCCGCGAAAACTGAAAATCCGCGAAGTAGCGGCGCACCTTCAAAAATGCTTAAAAAAATATACAATATATATAATAAATATATATATATATATATATATATATATATATATATATATACGGGGAGAGAGAGAGTGAAATTCATGTTATAACAAAAAAACCAAATTATTATTAAAACGTATTATTTTTTTATTCCCCAGCCATTCTTTTTGTATTTATTTAATTACTCCGACTTTTACCTGCTGGTACGCCGTCCGGTGTGCCCTGTGAAATGAAAGGTGGCATTCTTTATTTATTTATTCATTTATTCATTCATAACTGACAGCCTCGCGCTCCGCTCGTGCCCGGGCAGAAGAGGTGCTCCAATTTGGCTTAACTGTGACACACGCCCGCCCTCCTCCCCCGGAGCTTCCATTCGGTTAAACTTAGGGGCCGCTTGGCACCGCCCGTGCCCGGGGAAGGTGCTCCTCTTCGGCTTACTGTGACGCGAGCATGCCCTCCTCCTGCGGAGCTTCCATTCGGTTAAACTTAGGGGCCGCTTGGAACCGCCCGTGCCCGGGGAAGGTGCTCCTCTTCGGCTTACTGTGACGCGAGCATGCCCTCCTCCTCCGGAGCTTCCATTCGGTTAAACTTAGGGGCCGCTTGGCACCGCCCGTGCCCGGGGAAGGTGCTCCTCTACGGCTTAACTGCCACGCACGCCGGCCGGAGCTCTGGTACGGTCCGAACCGCGCGAAACGTCGCCACCGATCGTGTCCGGGGGAACGTGCTCTTCTTCGTCCACTCTCCTCTTCGCCCACGCTCTTCTTCGGCGCACGCCGGCCGTCTAACCGCTCCAGCGCCCCGTCGTGCCGCTCGGCGAAACTACAATGCCCCCGAATATTTTTTAGACCCGCGAAGCACTGAACCCGCGAAAGGTGAACCGCGAAGTAGCGAGGGTTCACTGTATGTATAAGACCAAGACCTACAAAAAAGTCTCTTGGAGCAATGAGCTAGGTTTTACAGGAAGTCGGCCATTTTGAATTTACTTAAAAGGGGGCGGGTCACCACAATGGACTTTGTGTAGAAATTATTATTGGGGCCCGAGCAGCGACCGCGGCGAGGTCCCTATTGTTTTTGTAGAAAATATTATTACTTTTATTATTATTATTATTAGGGCCTGAGCAGCGACCGCTGCGAAGTCCCTATTGTTTTTGTAGAAATTATTATTATTATTATTTTTCCGATTGTTCGATCGCATTTTTGACCCCCGAAACATGCACAAAAACTCACCAAACTTGGCAGTCTCATCGGGCATGGCGAAAAATTTGTTATTTTAACGTCTAATATGAACAGGAAGTGAGTTATGAATTTTTGAAAGTCCGACTTTTGCCCTTTTTTGCATGTTTACAGGGGTCATTCTTTTGCACCCTGATCCTAAAGGCTTCATCTGATTGCCTTAAAATTCTGTCTGTAGCATCTGAAGACCTGGGACAAACACTGGGGCTAAAATTTTTTGTTTCCGAAATACTATATGACGGGGGCGGGGCTTCAAAGTTTTCACTTAAGATTTCCTTCGCCGCAATGGACAAAATGCTTAATAACTCTCCTGCACATGCTGCTAAAAATCCAAAACTTCACATGTACATAAAAAGTCTGTACCTGAAGACATCTATATGTTTATATTCAGTTATACACCTTGCGCCAATCAATATCATTTTTTACATTTTGACTTACTGCACGGTGCCCTTTTAACGAATCTGATTGAAAATTGGCTAGAAAAGACTCAAGACATTGATCTTACTCTATCCCTATTTTTGTGACTTTCCTTCGAAGGGCGTGGCTATTACGGTGCCGCAGAGTCTGATTATTCTCCGTGGCAACAAAAGTTCCTGCAAAATGATTCAGATGATCCATCTTCTCGAAATTTTTCACATTTGAGGATATTCAGGCCCTGAAGACGGCTGCCAACTTATTTTTGATCGCAGTGGTAGCGCCACCAACTGGTTAAAACAAATACAAATTATTTTCGTTGATGTTTTTCTCCGGGCAGGTGAACAAAATCTACCTTATATTTGCTCGGATGAGTGTTTAGGCCTTGAGCATGTCACAATACGAAAGTCTTTCGCCTTCTTCAGAGTGTCACATGATGCTGTCTTGTGACCCGTCTTTATCAGCTGATGTTCCATGAGGGCGTGACTTACCTGTCACAAGAATGAAGGCAAGTCACGCCCCCGCTGTCCGTTCACTCCGCCAAGATGCTGGTCCAGGTGGTAGAGAGGATGAAGGCTCCCTTGTCTCTGTTCATGGTTTTTATGCCTCGCTTGCAGATCTCAATGGCCTCTCTGATCCAGCGCTGTTGTTTGTTCTCTTCTGTGCGGATGACCCTGCCCTTCTCCCGGTCCATGATGTAGTTTTCCCTTTTGCAGTGGTCAGTGATTGCTGATTTGTAATGTTCATGTTGTGCTTGTTCTTTTACTGCTCTGATTTTTTTCATTTTTTTGACAGGTAAGTCACACCCTCATGGAACATCAGCTCAAGACACCATCATGCGACACTCTGAAGAAGGCGAAAGACTCGCCGAAAGATGTCAGGTAAAAAATTTACCTAAAACATAATTGTCTGCTTTTAATGAATCAGTCAAATATCAATAATAAGAAGACAAAATGAACCTAATACAAATAAATGAATGCTTAATAACTCCCCTGCACATGCTCCTAAAAATCCAAACCTTCACCTGTAAATAAAACGTCCCGACCTGAAGACATCGTAATGTTATTATTTTGTTATACACACAGTGCCGCCAAGTGGAATCAAAAATTTGTTTTTATTTTAATTTTCACGTACTGCACGGTGCCCTTTTGACGAATCCGACTGAAAATTAGTCAGAAAAGACTCAAGACAATGATCTTACTCTCTGCCGAATTTTGTGACGTTTTGGCAAAAGGCGTGGCTATTAAGGTGCTGAAAAGTCCGATTGTACTCTGTGGCAACAAAAGCTCCGGCAACATGACTCAGATGATCCTATCTTCTCGAAGTTGTACACATTTGAGGATACTTCAGCCCTGAAGACATCTACCAACTTATTTTACATCGTAGTAGTAGCGCCACCAACTGGTAAAAGCTAATACAAGTTATTTTCTTGGATGTTTTTCTCCGTGCAACTCAACAAGGTCGCCCTCATATATGCTCGGATGACTGTTTCGGCCATGAGGATGTCACAATACGAAATTCGTCCTTTTTCGTGAAAAGTTGTGGGAGTGGCATTGCACTGTTCGGCAATAAAACAAAGCTGATTATGAGGTTCTAAATATGAACGACAACTCGTAAAACTTTACACACACATCAGGCCGAGCAAATTTATCAATATTTTATACGTTAGTTGTGCAGCTTTTTTGAAATGGCTCGCCATGGCCCTCGAGAAATGTTAAAAAAAGCAGCTCTGGTTGAGTGTTTCACCTCGCTTTTTGTAAATTTTATGGAGTACAGTGAACCCTCGGTTATCGCGGTTAATGGGGACCGAGACCACCCGCGAAAACTGAAAATCCGCGAAGTAGCGGCGCACCTTCAAAAATGCTTAAAAAAAATATACAATATATATAATAAATATATATATATATATATATATATATATATATATATATATATATATATATATATATATATATATATATATATATATATATATATATATATATATATACGGGGAGAGAGAGAGTGAAATTCATGTTATAACAAAAAAACCAAATTATTATTAAAACGTATTATTTTTTTATTCCCCAGCCATTCTTTTTGTATTTATTTAATTACTCCGACTTTTACCTGCTGGTACGCCGTCCGGTGTGCCCTGTGAAATGAAAGGTGGCATTCTTTATTTATTTATTCATTTATTCATTCATAACTGACAGCCTCGCGCTCCGCTCGTGCCCGGGCAGAAGAGGTGCTCCAATTTGGCTTAACTGTGACACACGCCCGCCCTCCTCCCCCGGAGCTTCCATTCGGTTAAACTTAGGGGCCGCTTGGCACCGCCCGTGCCCGGGGAAGGTGCTCCTCTTCGGCTTACTGTGACGCGAGCATGCCCTCCTCCTCCGGAGCTTCCATTCGGTTAAACTTAGGGGCCGCTTGGAACCGCCCGTGCCCGGGGAAGGTGCTCCTCTACGGCTTAACTGCCACGCACGCTGGCCGGAGCTCTGGTACGGTCCGAACCGCGCGAAACGTCGCCACCGATCGTGTCCGGGGGAACGTGCTCTTCTTCGTCCACTCTCCTCTTCGCCCACGCTCTTCTTCGGCGCACGCCGGCCGTCTAACCGCTCCAGCGCCCCGTTGTGTCGCTCGGCGAAACTACAATGCCCCCGAATATTTTTTAGACCCGCGAAGCACTGAACCCGCGAAAGGTGAACCGCGAAGTAGCGAGGGTTCACTGTATGTATAAGACCAAGACCTACAAAATAGTCTCTTGGAGCAATGAGCTAGGTTTTACAGGAAGTCGGCCATTTTGAATTTACTTAAAAGGGGGCGGGTCACCACAATGGACTTTGTGTAGAAATTATTATTGGGGCCCGAGCAGCGACCGCGGCGAGGTCCCTATTGTTTTTGTAGAAATTGTTATTAGGGCCCGAGCTGCGACGGCTGCGAGGTCCCTATTGTTTTTGTAGAAAATATTATTACTTTTATTATTATTATTATTATTATTATTATTAGGGCCTGAGCAGCGACCACCTTGCACCACCCAGTGGTGACAAAAATTATAATTTTTTACATTTTGACGTACTGCACGGTGCCCTTTTAACGAATCTGATTGAAAATTGGCCAAAAATGACTTTAGACATTGATCTTGTTGAATCCTTTTGGGCAATTTATCGATACTCATAGTGGTGTCTTTGAAAAAGGTACCGATGACGCGCTGGTCCAATGATCAGCATCTCGGTTTTATCTGAGTTAAGACGCAAAAAATTGAAAGACATTCATAGTTTAATTTCGGCAAGGCATGCCTCTAATTTATAGCAATCACACGGATTCGTTATATCCAACGGCATGTATAATTGCGTATCATCAGCATAGTGTCCCCCAAAATGGGTCTGATATCACGATAGCTCGAGGGTATTTTGAAATGATTATTTTAAAATCAGTGTTGATGACAATGAAATGTGCATATTTCAGGTGTTTTTTTTTTTATTGTGAAATTACACCAGATTTTGATGGGACCACTTTTGATGAACAGCTGGGGTCGTCGAGTGTCCAACAAAACTAGTCTGGTATTACGACAGCTCCAGCTCTTTTATTTTAAAATGCCTCCTTACATTTTGATGGGACTACTTTTGGTGGAAAGCTGTGTTGTCTAGTGTCCTCCAAACCTGGTTTGGTATTACCATAGCTAGAGGATATTTTTTAATGAAATTTTAAAGTCAGGCATGATGACAGTGAAATGTGCAGATTTCAGGCAACTTTTAGTTTGAAATTACAAATTAGATTTCAATGGGACCACTTTTTATGGACAGCTGGGGTAGTCTCGTGTCCCACAAAACTGGTCTGGTATCACGAAAGCTCGAGCTATGTTTTTTTTTAACTCAGTGGTGATGACCGTGAAATAAGCGAATTTCAGGCTACTTTTATTTTGAAGTGCCACATCACATTTTGATGTGACCACTTTTGGTGGACAGCCGGTGTGGTCTAGTATCCCCAGTCCTGGTTTGGTATCACGATAGTTTGAGGATATTTTTTAAAGATTTTTCTTTTAAATCAGTGTTGATCACAGTGCATATTTCAGGTGATTTTTTTATTTTGAAATGCCACATCAAATTTTGAAGTGACCACTTTTTGTGGACAACTGGGGTGGTCTGGTGTCCCGCAGAACTCGTCTGGTATCACGATAGCTTGAGGATTTTGTAATGATTTTAATTTTTTTAATCATTGGTGACGACAGACAAATAAGCAAATTTTCACGCTTTTATTTTTAAATATCCAATCAGATTTTGATGGGACCACATTTGTTTTTCCGGTTCCGTCGCCACGCGAGTGGCTACCTGCTAGAGCAGCACGGCTCACTATTTGAGCCTTTTTCGCGTGTTTTTCCCTTTACCCAGTTTTATTTATTTTACCTCATCGCAGCAATGGACATCCAAATTGCGGTGGTTTTATTGCTGCTGAGGGCTGTTTTTTGCGTGATCGTGTCCGGAGATGTCACTGGGAGCTACGGATCAATCGTTTACACAAGAGATCAGCTGTTAGCACTTCGTGCTAACCCCGTGCCGACTCCCGGAGCGAGACCCGATATCCCCCACGAGTTGAGGAGGAAGAGACGGGGGATGTCGCGCGGGGGCGAAACGCCAGGCAAAGAGGAGGCGTGACCACCCCGTCCTCCCGTCCGTTTTTATGGGAAATGTTAGATACCTTCCCAAGAAAATGGACGAGCTAACAGCGCTAACGCGGCACGAGAGGAACTTCCAATGAGCTAGCTTGCTGATGTTCACGGATTCATGGCTAACAGAGCTAACGCCGGACACCGTTGTGGAATTTGACGGCTTCCAAATACTACTTGCGGACAGGACACTGGAAAGCGGTAAGAGGAAAGAGGAGGGCTGGCTGTGTTTGTTAATGATAGATAGTGTAACCCTAGGCACATCACAGCTAAGGAGCAACTTTCCAGTCGGGACAATGAGCTGCTAGCTGTTAGCATGCGTCCATACTTGACAAGCATCGCGAGTTAACAAGGACGCGCACGTAACAGGTGCGTGAGTAAACTGCTTAAAACTTTGATCGTCATTCGGCTGACCTACAAATTGAGACGCTACAGTCAGTTTGACGTTTTTGTTTGCTTCATTGTGGATTGACATGGAGGAACAAGACAGTGGAAAGCGGACATTAAAAATGACGGAGAAAAGCTGTAGAAGATCACAAGCCTAAACGGATGCAGGCACGCAGCTGCAAATTTGCTCAATTGACCTCCATGCAACGTCAAATTGAACAATTGATGGAGGATGATGCAAATGTTGACGCTGTAAAAAACTGAGGTTCGTGTTTGCTTTAGCGGCATGGAGCAAGAATTTGTGGACCTCAATTCCGGTCTGCAAAATTTAAAGACTGAAGAGGATTTTGCCGATGACCAAAATAACTGGTTTGATCCAAAAAATGTAATTAATGGAAATGTGAGCAATGGAAGAAGGACGTTTTGAAACGTGCAGAGGAAGGATGCAATAAACAAATATCACCTGCTGATAGTAGATCTGCATCAACTAACTACACCCATAGAAGTAGAAGTAAAGAATCTAACAGACAGAAGCTCACTTCTGTCAACGTCTTCAATTAAATTAAAGGCTCAAATGGAACGAGCATGTTTAAAGGCAAAGGCTGCTGATTTACAACAAAGGTTGGCACTTGAGCAAGAAGAAGCTGCAATTAAAGCAAAGAAGGAAATGCATGCAATGCAAACGGCACTCCCTGAGTCTGATGCTAAATTGGATGTCTTGAGAAGATATGAAAATACCCAGGAGGATGGTATCCACATTCCTGATGAGTGTGTTACAATTTAAACAAGGAAAAACATTCAATTACCATCACAGCCTATCAGAGCAACAAACAGTGTTGACCTGAAATGCTCCCACTTCGACTATTCCAATGGCTAGATTTCCACATCAGACAGAAAGTAGAGAACAACAGGTACATGTGCTTGATGGCCTTTGCCACGCAATCTCACAGCAAGCCAGTGTCGCAGAATACTTAGCAAAGAGTCAAAAAGCATCGCTTCTTCCCGAACTTTCCATTCCTACGTTTTACAGGCGACCCTCTGCATTATAAAACCTGTATAGGTGCCATTGAACATGGGATTGAAGGCCGTACAAGTGATAACCGTGATCATCTTCAATTTTAGCTGCAGTATACTAGTGAACAACCACATGAGTTGGTGAAGAGCTGCATCCATATGGAACCTCTGACAGGATATACCAAAGCAAAACAAATCTTGAAGGAGTTTTATGGTGATGACTTCATGATAGCAGAAGCATATTTAAAGGAAGCCATGGATTGGCCAACAATCAAGTCTGAAGATGGTGTTGCACTTCAGTCTTTCACATTATTCCTTATGGGCTGTTCGAACATAATGGCAGATGTTAATTACATGGAGGACTTGGACAACATGGCTAATATAAAGGCATTGGCAAACAAACTTCCATACAGACTTATAGAATCTTGGAGAAAATTTGCCTGCAATCTCCAAGAAAGAACAAATAGAAGAGTGAAGTTTAAGGATTTTGTTGACAAGCACGAAAGATTTCTATAAAACAGAAAACAAAATCACAACACACAGAAACAACAAAATCAAAGAAAGTCTTCACAACAGTCATTGTGCCCGCCAAGATGGAAAACAACAAAACCACCACGCCAAAGGCAGAACCTGTTTCAGTGGATGCTATTGCCAAACCATGTGCTAATTGTAATGGAGAGCAACACAGTCTCACAATTGGTAAGGAATTTAGGAGAAAGCATCACAAGGATAAGATTGACTTCTTGAGGAGCAAGGGTCTGTGTTTTGCATGTTTGATGCACGGTCGCATTAGCAGTTGCTGGAAACAAAAGCTTCAATGTCAAGAATGCTCTAGACTGCATCCTACAGCACTACACATTGTCCATAAACTTCTGCAAAGAAACAGCCTAAGACGATTGTGAATAGCAGTACCTATTAAGCGCCCTCGTACAAACAACAGAAACCTGGGGTGTCACTGGGGCCTGTAAATAGGACTGCATCCTTTCAATAATTCCGGTATGGGTCAAGGCACAAAAAGGAACCAAGACAGTGGCGACTTACTGTCCGGTTTAAAAATGCCCTGACGCCTTTTTTAGACTGAAATAACTTACTAAAGTTTTCGTTTTGTGCCATTCAGAATGGGAGAGGGAGCCAGGAGGTGAAACAGCCGTCTTGCCAGTTCAATCCCGCACACCCTCTGACTCTCACCCTCCGTTCTGCCTTTTTATTGAAACTAACTCATCAATAACTAATCACCAGAAGACAGAAAAGCATCAACAACTAATCACCAAGAGACAGAAAACATCAATAACTCACGGTATAAAGGTCAGTTTAACTAAAGCATCAATAACTAATCACCAGGGACTCCAGCAGGCAGAAAATCATAACCCAAGGTCAGTTTAACTAAACACATCTTCAGGATACGGTGTCTGTGTGTGTGTGTGTTAAAATAACAAGTAAGTGTCTCTGTGTGTGTTCAACATTAATGAGTGTATAAAAACATGATTATGAATACACAAACTGATTACCTATCCTCAGCCCATCTTACATTTCCCCCCTGTTGTGGATTTAAAAATCATGTCCTTACGGCTTTAAGACAGATCATCATAATGAAATCATACAACAGTGTGATCATCAGTGGAGGAGCGAAAACCTCACATTAGGGAAAAATTCCCCTCCTCCCTTCCGGCGTAGAATGAGATCCTCATAATTTGATGACCATCAGGGAATAAAACTTGTCCCTGGGGTGACTTGGTGGAGGCCCTTGCCTCGTTGTAGGAGAGATAAGATAAGATAAGATAAGATAAGATGTCCTTTATTAGTCCCACAATGGGGAAATTTGAGGTGTTACAGCAGCAAAGATATAGATCACACAGAGTCGGCGGCGTAATGTAGCCGTTAATGTATAACATTAGCAGCAGACATTCAGAAAAAGCATGCAAATATACACAGTATAAACGTATCTAAGTGTAAGGAAACACTCCTAATGTTTGTCCATTATACGGAGGGGGAAACGCTGTAATGATAAAAACTACTGAATGATTGAAAATACTGCAATCATAAAAATATTCCAATGATAAAAGTACTGTAATGGTAAGAGTACTGAAATGATAGAAAAGTACTGCATGATAGAAAATACTGCAATGGTAAAAGTACTGTAATAGTAAAAGTACTGCAACGATAGAAAAATACTGCAATGATGAAAGTACTGCAATGGTAAAAGTACTGCAATGGTAAAAGTACTGTAATAGTAAAAGTACCGCAATGATAGAAAAATACTGCAATGATAAAAGTACTGCAATGATAAAAGTACTGTAATAGTGAACATCCTGCAGTGGTAGAAATACTACAGTGATAGAAGTATTGTAATAAGAATACTGTAATGGTAAACAAAATACATCATTGGTCAATATTTAAGTACACCCTTGGCTGAAAGTACAGTAGTAGTTAATATTGCATCCTAGGACTGCACAATTGCACTAATGCCCTCCCGTTTGTAGGCCTGACCCAATGTTCTTGTTAAAAAGTCTGACAGCAGTTGGCAGGAAGGAGCGGCGAAATCTCTCTTTGGTACAGCGAGGGTGTAAAAGTCTGTCACTGAAGGAGCTGTAAAGTGTTCTCAGAGTGTCATTGAATGGGTGGGCTGGTTTGTCCAGCATTGATGACAGTTTTGCCGTCATCCTTCTGCCCCCCACTGAGTCCACAGAGTCCAGGGAGCAGCCCAGGACAGAGCTGGCCCTCCTAACCAGTTTGTCCAGTCTCTTTTTGTCTCGGCCCGAGATGCCTCCTGCCCAGGAGACCACTCCATAGAAGATGACTGATGAAACCACCGAGTCATAGAAGTTCCTGAGGAGTGTTCCCCGAACGCCAAAGGACCTCAGCCGCCTGAGTAGGAAGAGTCTGCTCTGACCCTTCCTATAGAGAGCGTCTGTGTTGTCGCTCCAGTCCAGTTTATTGTTCAGATGAACACCCAGGTACTTGTAAGTTGAGACCCTCTCAACGTCTGTTCCCTGGATATTCACTGGTGCAGGTGGAGAGTGCCGACGCTTGCGGAAATCCACCACCAGCTCTTTGGATTTCCCAGCGTTGATTTGGAGGCGGTTCTGCTGACACCAGTCCACGAACCCCTGCGTAACCCCTCTGTACTCCCGATCGTCATCGTCAGTGATGAGGCCGACAATCGCAGAGTCATCAGAGAACTTCTGCAGGTGACAGGTTGTGGAATTGTATTTGTAGTCCGAGGTGTAGAGGGTGAACAGGAAGGGAGCCAGCACAGTTCCCTGCGGCGCTCCCGTGCTGCAGAGGAGCACGTCAGACACACAGTCCTGTGTTCTCACGTACTGTGGCCGGTTTGTGAGGTAGTTGTGAATCCATGTGATGAGGTGGTGGGCCACTCCCGCCTGCTCCAGCTTGTCTCCCAATAAGGCGGGCTGGATGGTGTTGAAAGCACTTGAGAAATCAAAGAACATGATCCTCACCGTGCCCCCCGCCTTCTCCAGGTGGAAGAGTGAAGTGTGGAGCAGGTAGATGATGGCATCATCCACATTGATGCCAGGCTGGTATGCAAATTGGAGTGGGTCCATTGAGGAGCTGACCAGGGGGCGCAGATGGACGAGGACCAGTCTCTCCAGGGTCTTCATCAGATGAGACGTCAGCGCCACTGGTCTGAAGTTGTTGAGCTCCTTCGGATGGGGTGTCTTTGGAACCGGAACCAGGCAGGATGTTTTCCACAGCTGGGGGACTCTGCCCAGCTTCAAGCTCAGGTTGAACATGTGCTGGACGATTCCACACAGCTGGTCTGCGCAGGATTTGAGGAGCTGGGAGCTGGTCCCATCTGGGCCTGCCGCCTTCCTCGCCTTCATCTTCCTCAGCTGGTTCTTCACCTGAGATGTTGTGAGGAACAAGGCTGAGCAGGAGGAAGTGGTGGTTGTCTGATGAGGCTGGGAACTGGAGCCTGTGGAGAGAGAGAGGGGCGAGAGAGGGGGAGAGAGGGTCTTGTTCGCAGTGGCAGGAGGGGTGGGTGGGGGCTGCATCAGGGAAGCCTGAGCGGGGTCAGACATTTGATCAAACCTATTGAAAAATAGGTTCAACTCATTTGCCCACTGAAGCCCCCCCCCCCTTCTGGGTCTTACCTGCTTGTCCGTGGCCTGAGATGGTCTTCAGGCCCCTCCAGACATCCCTGGCATTGTTCCGCTGCAGTTGTTCTTCCATCCGCATCCTGTAGGACAGCCGTCCTTACCTCCCGGATCTTCGTGTATGGTGTGTGTGTGTGTGCACGTGTGAGGACAGGGGCAAGAAGTCCATGTGTTTTTACGTTTCAGTGTCCAGTTTGAGTTCGTCATTCTCAACATTAATCAGGTTGTAATGGTACATTTGGGCAACAAACCTACGATTAACCATCGTCTTTGTCATAAAAATAATGCAACATGAACAGACTACACATAACAAAATGAAAACTATAATTATCCCTATATATTGTTTTTTAAATTCTTCATAGTGGTCATAACATCAATAATTGTTTCATTTTTATTAAAAATTTAAATGCAGTAATGTACTCCAATCAAGGCTGATATTCCTTTATGTACGTCATTAATTTCCAAACAATATCTAATCTTTTTGTTCTGTGGCTTCAACATATTTATCATCTCATCAATATTAGCACCACAGAGTACTGAGTTTCGAGATCCTCACAATAGTCGTTCTCAAAATGATATTTTATTTTTATCAATTTAGCTTTGTTAAGGTAAGATATTTTATTGACAATCTAACATTAATATGCAAAGAACATGTACATTAGTACGAAATGTAAAAGAAAATTGTGGTGGGGGGGTGCGAATTGTTTTCTTCTTGGTAGGGGGGGCATGACAGGAAATAATTGAGAACCACTGGTCTAGTCACACACCAGCTCGGGTTCATTCCCTACCAGAGAAATGACATTCCATGTCCCCAGAGCTAGGCGCTTTATGTTGCCGGGGATTGGACTGCCTTTGACTGCCTCCTAGCTCAAAGGAAACCCAAATTCTTTGGTCCCGCCCACTGGTAGTGAGCCGAAGCCCTTGTATTAAATAATAAATAAATACATAAAATAAAAAAATTAATAAATTTAAAAAACGGACCGATCCACTGCTTGGGTTAGTTTGACCCACCTTGAGATCCGTTCCCACTCAGTGACAGTGTCTACAAGCCACTGCCACCAGGCCAGTGAACCCAACGTCCAGGCAGTGACAAAAAACGTGATCAAATTACATTGCTCATCATAAGGTGTTTGTGAGACGCTCTTTGTATGTTTCCTCAATTAAGACCTGTTTTCCATTGGTGTATTTGAAAAAAGTGGTGAACCTGTTAAATTCACTACAAAACGTTAAGAAGATGAAAGTAATGTTTGAAGGAATATTATTTTTCTATCGACGTGCCGGCGGGCGGGCACAGATAGAGAGTGATAAAGCAGCACCACCCGCGCGGGGCGTGCTGACGAAAAGGCAAGCGCTCCTCCTCTCATCGCGTCCTTATTAAGACAGAAAAAAGACGCTGTTGAATTTGACCTATTCGCAGTTCGAGCAGGTGCTTAACGCTGGAGAATATCACCACTTCGAAGTTCGAACTGCTGTTGAAACGGAGAGGTAAGTGTTTTTCGTTGGGTTTTTTTCAAAACATGCGTCGAGTGCATTTGTTCATAGTTAGAGATAGTTGTGTGGAAAACACTATACAAAGTAGCACCATGGATGTGGGCCTACAACACTGGCCTAGCAAACATGTGCTCCTACATCGACATAATTGACGAGCTCCAGTTAAGCATTGAATAATTATAAAACGTCATGGTGCTTTTACTCATTTAAAGAACTAAACCGACGCGTATTGTCATCCGGTGGTCAGGTTTGCATTGAATGTGAGCACGAGGGACGCTAGCTTGTTGCGTTAGCTTTGCGGAGCTAACAGCTTGCACTTTTGTTATAGAACCACAGAATGCAAGTACCATGATAATTTCTGTCATTAATTTTTGTGTAAGACACGATGTTCACTGGTTAATTACATGATTCTTAAAGCAAAGGTTACTGTGAATGCAATTTTGGTAAGATTTTTGTAGTCACACTGCATAAATCTGTCTGTGTCTGTTGTTTAAACTTCAATATAAACTATTATGGTTGAAATCGTTAATTGGGATGGAGGAATTGATATTTTTTTAATTTATAATTTATTTTTCTTACACTGATATTGTTAAAACTCCATTTAGCCCATAGTATTAATAATTCTCAACACAATACTGTCTTTTTTCTTTATAGAATAAACAATGCCTTCCCTGAGATGCAGGAAGTCCCCAAAGCAGGATACTATTGAACATGCAGTCAAGGGTCTGGACAAGACTGCAGAGTTAGAAGCGAAGTATATAAACTAATTTAAAGGTATGATGTTAACGCTTTTGCTAAGATATATTATTGTTTTCTGATAACCAAGCTGACATCGTTTTTTAAGTGGTTATTTTACATTAAGAGTGTCTTGACCTTTTCTTTTGCCACTTTTGTCAGTTTCAAGTTATTTCAGTGAGTGTGAAACCTGATGGTAGGAGTTCTATCTAAATTAAGGCTGTACTTGATGACGCCCTCCGGCATTTTTATACCACAATAGACCGGTGAACAAGTCCGATATTGATAGTCTAGTGTAAAGCACGTAATACGTCACAGAGATCACGTGACGCGATCCAATATGACTGTGTACAGTGTATGTCATTGTTTTGAAACTAAATAATCTTAAAGTTTTTTTTTTACGTAACCAGGTGCAATTGACATTTGTACTTTCAGTCCTAATACATACTGGCTAATGCAATGCTGGAAAATGAATTTTGGCTGGTCTGTTCCTTTAAAATCATAAAGAAGGGCTCTGCTCTATCCCTCACAAGAAGCAATGTTTCAAACCACCCTACATTAGTATAGTGGCCCAAATGAATATGATGACTCCTTATTTGTGTGCTTAAAAATATGACGAAGCTAACTTGATTTCCCTGTTAACTAGGTCGAGGAGTATTTACCAAGGCCCCTTTCAGGAAAGACGACTTTATTCTTTATTATGGAGTACAGAGGAAAATTGATAGATTCTGATGAATCTCAACGCAGGAAGATGGATGGAAGAGGCACTGTCTTTTTGTTTGACTTCCGCCGGCAAGAAAAAACTTGGAGGTGAGGCAAAGATTGAGATGTTATCTTATTTTTGTTTTTATTTAAAAAAAATAAACACATACTCATCCCATAAGTGTTAGGGGAAAAATCATTCTCTAAGCAAAAATGTATAATTACTTTTATTCATGCGTTGAATCTGTACAAATGAAAATATAGATCATGAAGTCTCAAAGACAAGCTGTTAATAGGGTCTGATTCCAATAGAAATTTCTTGTATGATTTGATTTAGATTTAAAAATTGTGGATTTCCTATTTTTATGTTTTGTGTACACAAGATTGTCTCAAAGATTAATTTCTGACATTGATTGAATAATTGTTTTTTTTTTTTTTAATCTATTTTAAGTGTTGATGCAGCTCAAGAAGATGGCAGTCTGGGAAGACTGGTTAATGATGACCACATGCACCCCAACTGTAAAATGAAGAAGATGACAACAGAGGACAGACCACACCTCTGTCTGTTTGCGCTCCGAGACATTGATGTTGGCGAAGAAATAACTTAAGACTATGGACCAGCTGGCCTTGGAGAACACAGGTTTGTAAGATGCATCTTTAAGTACAATAACAGAGCCCACTTGTGGTGTTCTGGTGATGTAGTTTCCAATTAGTTTGGCAATCTAATAAATGTATGTGAAGTTTCTATGGAAGTTGAACATGATGACTGACTGGGGGAGTTCTCCATTGTCCACTATCTGTAATTCAAATTTGTGGGTCTGAGTCAAAGTTTGGCTCTGCAGGAACAACGAACTGGTCAGGGAGTGACAGTATTACAAAGTTCTGCGTTACTCCTTTCTGGGCGGTGGCCCTGTTAGGCCATCATATGCCATATTGCAAATATCCCCATTGTGGGACTAATTAAGGACATCTTTATGTTGTGGTTTCCCTACCAGAACCAGCACCAACCCTGTATATTCATGATATAAAACACTGTTTCAATTTGATATTTAGCCTTTCTATACTGTAAAAATAGAAGACCCCAGGCTTTCCTGCGCGCCCTTGCCCAATTGGTGGTGTTCAGGAGACAACCTGGGACTGAAATATCAGTCACAACCAGTGTTGTTTTCGTCACTGATGACTATGACGAAAATACTTCGTTAACGCCCCTTTTTTAATGACGATGACAAGCTATACGAGGTTCTTTTATGACGAAAACATGACGTGATGTACATGAATTTTTTTCGTTGACTAGACAAAATTGTTAGCATGTGGTTCATAAATTATTTTATGTTGCTTTTAGTGAAATAAAGCCACAACAGTTGCCCAACAAAATGTTTTGCTTCTCTGCTTATTTTGGAGCAGTGAGTATTGATTCCACTGTTGCCACTTTTTTCTGTTTGTAATGAAGAATCCTTAGTATAATATGGGAGGAAACCGGATTACCCAGAGGAAACCCACGCAGGAAGGCCGGAGCCAGAATCGTACCTACGACCTCAATATTGTGAGGCCATCATGCTAACCAGTTGGGCCACCGTGCCGCTTGGACTAAAACCTTTGTGAATAAATTGACGAAAACTAGGGTAAAACTTTTTTTGCGTTTCCGTCGATTAAAACTGGACTAAAACCCTTTTTTTAGTTTTCGTTGACTAAAACTGGACTAAAACTATAACGAATTGGGATGACTAAATGTGATGTAAACAAATCAGCACTTTGTCCAAATGACTTGGACAAAATCTAAAATGCCTGCCAAAAACAACACTGGTCACAACACGTGTCTACAGAAGATTAATTGGCATGGGCGAAATTAATTAGTTTTATTTCATTCATGAGCTTATGTTTTGTTTTGGGTGGCTAAGGCTTAAAATGTGTAAAAATCTAATCCAACCTCAAATATAATTAATTCAATAAATTTATGATGCTACTAAAACATCGAAGCAGCCTCCTCCAGGCTTTACAGACTCAGAAATGGAGGTATGCGTATCGTGTGCTCATCCTGTCGTGTCTCGAGATGTTAAAATTGCAGTTAGATAGACGTGTGCTGATTAGACAAGACTTCTAATATATCTGGTGTCACAGGATATTTGTCAGTGAATGTGTATGTCTGGTTTGAGGCTCACTCAGCTTTTTCTTGTGTTGTGGGGTCCAGTTGAGTTGAATTGCGAGTCAGGTATGTTGGCCATCTGACACCCAACTGTCAGGTTTGCGTTCGTGGGGACCCCGTAGAGCCATTTTTATTGTTGACATAAATCATAGCTAATCATCTTTTCCTTCATTATCATATGAAATACAGTTAGGAGTTGTATGTGCCTTTACTATGTTATAATCTTAGAACCTACCAGCCACTACAGCTGTCCGACAAGAAGACTTTTGGCTGTCCTGTGCTCCATTGCGGCCCTGGTGGCGTTCAAAAGACAACCTGTGACTGAAATATCAGTCACAACATATCTCTACTGAAGATTAATTGTCATGCGCTAAAGTAATTGGTTTTGTTTCATTCGTGAACTTGTTCGTTAAAATGTGTAAAATTCTGATCCATTTTCTTTTTTTTAATTCATTAAATTAATATTCAACTTGTTCATTAGGATGGAGGACAACCGACAATGACTGAATCGGCTGAGGTTGATGCCACCAGAACATCGAAGCAGCCTTCTCAAGGTTTGACAGACTCTGAAAAGGAGGTATGCGTATCATGTGGTCATCCTGTCGTGTCTTGAGATGTTAAAATTACAGTTAGATAGACCTGTGCTGGTTGGACAAGTTTTCTAATATATCTGGACATAAATCGTAGCTAATAATATTTTCCCTCATCATCATATGATATACAGTTATGCGTAGTGTATGTCTTTACTATGTTACAATCTAAGAACCTACCAGCCACTACAGTTCTCTCATTGGGAGACTTAAGCTTTCGTCAGGCTGTCGACTGCTGCATTGCCCTCTTATTGGCTTTAAGTACACAACCTGTAACTGAATTATCTGTCAGAACAGAACCTATGTGTCCACAGCAGGTGATTTGGCATGTGGATTCTTCAGATTTTTAGAAAATAGGTAAAATTGTGATCAAAAGTTTAAAATGTATAAAATTCTGGTATAGTTTGCAATAGTATATCTATTAAATCATTTCAAAACTTCTTAACAAGGATGGAGAACATTGGCTGTGACCGAATTGGTTGAGGTTTACATTACCAGGACCATTGAGCAGCCTCCTCGGGATCTACAAATTTAGGAATGAAGATATGCATCCCATGTTACAATCCTGTTATGGCCCGAGGTTTTGAAGTTGCAGTTACATATTGGGCTGGGCGATATGGCTGATAAGTACATAGCGATATAAGTATTTCATATGGGTCCATCGATACACATTGAATTCTTTTTTCATATTATTTTATTCATTATTTTTTTTATTTTCCAATATTTTCACTGCCCTGTTAAAAAAACATTTAATGTAGTTTTCCTCCCGGGAGCTTTTTGTTACGGTCAATTAAGTGTTTTTGTTAAATATAGCTGCGTAGAATAATTATATGCATTATTATCGTACCACAATGTTTTGGTTTTGCAAATAATTTCCTAAAATCATTCTAATTTTGTTATTACATTATTTTGTCATATCATTCATCAATATTTTAGTTTTTTTTTTTTTCAAATAGAATTAAGACCTTTTTCTGTGCAGATTCCTCTGGGGATTAAGTATTTAATGGGTTCTCAATTTTCTCTTGGACTCTGATGCAACCCAGTCTCCTCCCTTGGACAAAAAATATGGGCTGAATCTTCCTTGGAATAACGACACAGATTCTGACGAATCATTGTCAAATCCTGCCCCTGAACTTTGTGCCTCAGACCCAGACCATATTACTATCCCAAGGCTCAGGAGGACCAAAAGTATACAGGTAAACAACCCATATAGATTTCAGGGAATCTTACAAGCAAATTGCATATATTTTATTGGTCTCCTGCCTTCTATCCTTTATATTTCGTTGTTGTTGTTGTTTTTTAGATTAAAAAAACAGGCTGACTTTGGAATGGATAAGCATTATTACTCCAACTCAGATGACAGTGGAGATGAATATATTCCGGATACAAGTGAGGCCTCTGATTCAGACGGAAGTGAATCTTTGAAAATTGTGGACCCTCTCTTGAAGTCTAAGAATGCCTTCAGAGATTTTTCTCCCACACCACGAATCTCAAAAGCCACCTCAACGCAGGTTGTTAATCAAGGGCGTTCACCCGTTCGGAGGAGTAGCAGCACTGGTGTGATTCTTGAATTCTATGGCTCTTCAAATATTTGTGCAGTTTAACACAAATCATCCAAAATAGAATTCAAGCACATCTGTGACAGAAATTCAAATTCAGAAGTCAAAGAGAGAGAACAAAAAAAAAAATCTAATGCTGCGCTTCTTCCGAAGACATATACTGTAAACATTAAATGTATGTTAGGACAATCTTGAAAAAAGTATTAGAACACCCTTTACTTTTATTTCTTGTTAATTTTATTAACCAAAATATGTCCATTTTTATTACAGATTAATGAATACAAAATTAAAACTCTAATCAGCTACTTTTTAATCGTTATATTTGTATAAACAAATGTTATACATCTGTGTGTTAACTTATACAAGAAATGACGGAAAAGCAAGGGTGGTTTAGTATTTTTTTATCGTATATAGTCTGTATAATATCTTTAACCTATGCTGATGCTGTTTAATACTGATTTAAATAATAATAATAATGTCATAATCTGTTGGTTTTACATGAACAAAACCTTTCAAGCACTTTTTAAAATTCTAAATACTACCTCTTGTCAGTAAGTTGGTTCACAGCACTGCCTTGGAGTGAAAGTGTGTAGTGCTGAGACAGTCGGTATGTGCTGAGTCGTCTGACGTTTGTGTGACTGGTACCCAGGAAGGTAGCAAAACCAGGCAGTGTGTATGTCGTACCCAGGAAGGCAGAGAAACCAAGCAATATGTATGTGGTACCCACGAAGGCAGAGAAACTAAGCAGTGTGTATGTGGTACCCGGGAAGGTAGCAAAACCAGGGAGTGTGCATAGATACAGACCCCAAAAGTGATTAAAACCAAATAAAGTCCCCAGAAGATCATCTGTAGTCAGGTGAAGGACCCTGTACTTTGTTCAACTCATTTACTCCCTTAGACGTACAAAGACGTCTTTTAATGCAATGGCGCCCTCTACCAAAGACGTATAAGTACGTTTCCTGTCTTTTTTACGTCATAGTGTACATAAGGGTCTGATGCAACCTCTGACTGAGAATCAGCCTTGTCCGCATTGTGAATCATGTAAAAATCACCCAGCAGGGGGCAGAGGTGCAAAAGATCCGCCTTGAATCTGCGCCAGAGGTACAAATGGGGGGGCGGGATCCTGGGGTAGACTTATAAGTGTGGAGAGCAGCGTGGGTAGCAGCAGCATCGGCAGCACTAGCAGCAGTCGCATTAGTAGCGTTAGCAATGAAATCCTCCAAGCAAATGACGATCGAGGAATGCTTTTTTGTAAAAAAAAAAAGCTTCCTAAAAGCATCAAGGCGATGGAGACGCTTTGGTTGAGAGGATGACGCTTCGTCGTCGTCACAACAAAACGGCGTCTAAAGAGGGTGCGCGTGCCTTGCGGCCTGCATCGCCTGCCTTCGGACAATAGCCAAAGCAGCTGAGAGTCCTCACCAGATCCCCCCGAACGAGGAGGTAAGCGCTCGCAAGTTACCATTGAACATGTGGTTTTACCCCTCATGCTTTTATTGTACATATCATGCATCTTGCGGGCAGAAAATGTCACGTAAATGTGCAGTTAGACGCGAGCTTGCTCGCTGACTTCCTCATCCGGCCGCCTCTATTGCACAATTACACGCGAGCGTAAGTCCTCGCCGACGAGGAAGTAAACGCTCGCAAGTTACCATTAAACATGTGGTTTTAGCCCTCATGCTTTTATTGTACATATCATGCATCTTGCGGGCAGAAAATGTCGCGTAAATGTGCAGTTAGACGCAAGCTTGCTCGCTGACTTTCTCGTCCGGGCGCCTATTGCACAATTACACGCGAGCGTAAGTCCTCGCCGACGAGGAAGTAAACGCTCGCAAGTTACCATTGAACATGTGGTTTTAGCCCTCATGCTTTTATTGTACATATCATGCATCTTGCGGGCAGAAAATGTCGCGTAAATGTGCAGTTACGCGCGAGCGCATCTCCTCCCCGACGAGGAAACAACAATACTGAATGGTGTGGTAATCATGCATACTTTCTAAAATTCACAGATTGTGCATCCCGCGGCAAGAAAGTTCCTCCTCGTCTTGTTGGTGTAAAGAAAGGTAAATTATAATATGAAACTTCACACGCCAGCAATAAAATGCAGCAATAAATATATATTTCCAATTGTTTGTATTTCTGTAATTTACAGGTTGTGCATCAGGAAGCAGTGGTTCCGGATGGCGTCACACTGGATGGCAACCGAGGAAAATCGACTTTACAGCAACCCCTGGACCACTGAATGCCGCTGCCCATTTGGAGTCTGAGGAGCCAGCTGATTTCCTGCAGCTGTTTCTCACGGATGAGCTTCTGCAGCACATCGCGGATGCCAGCAATCACTTCCCAGACAATTATTTTCACACAAACCCCAGTGGACAAACACAAGCTCGCCTATTTTCCACGGACCAGCAAAGCCAGACCACAACGAAAGTGTCGGGTCTGTTTGTGCAAAGGCAAACGGAGTGAAACAAGAATGTGGTGTGAACTATGTTGTGTGCCCTTGCATCAAGGCAACTGTTTTATTTTATATCACACAAAAAAAAAGTATGTATGACACTGATGTATTTCATTTTTGTACATAGTTCAACAGTTCAGTCGTTTAGTGTTATGTGCAAATAAATTTATTTTATCAAAAACATTTTTTGTGCTTTTTTTTGTTATTTTATAGAAGGCATGCATTATTTAGATGTTAGAGGTGTCATAAAAGCCATAAATAATAGTGTCAAAATTCAAATTATGGTCAAAATGCATCAGTTTACAAAAAGCTCATTTTCTCAGTTTTTTCCCCAGGGATTGGAGTTTTCATGAAATTTAGCTATTTTCAAATGCCGATTGCTCAAGAATGGAAAAAGATAGGAACAAACATTTTTTTCTGTTGAAAGAAGAGAGTCTCATCTTTCTTCGGGTGTGCTCCATGTCTATATAGCATTAGAATACTATATTCTGTGGGCCTTGCAATATTAGTCAAAACCCAGGAAAACGCTGGGATTGAGCGGGTTGCTCCAGTGAAAATGGCTGGTATTTAATGAGTTAAGACTGGTTAGGACATCCGGCTCGCAGTCCCAAGGTGCAGGGTTCGATCCCGGGACCCAGCTTTCCTGTGTGGAGGTTGCATTTGTGAGTGAGTTTGAGCGCAGATGGTTGTTCGTCTTTGCGTGCCCTGCGATTGGCTGGCAACCACTTCAGGGTGTGCCCCGCCTACTGTCCGTTGACAGCTGGGTAGGCTCCAGCACGCTATCCTTGTGAGAATAAGCGGATTGGATATTACATGTATGTGTTTATGCCCTAGGCCAGGCGAGGGCAAACTACGGCCCGGGGGCCACATGCGGCCCGTTAAGTTTTAATCCGGGCCGCCGAACTTGAAAAAAATTTAATGAATAAACCTTGTTAATGTTTTATTTTCTAAACACTGTGGTTTTCAAAGACAAATATTATTGTTGGAATGCTTTTATTCACTTTCATTTAAAATTAAATGTATTTTTTTTCTCAGATGAGGTGAGGTTTCCAAAACACTCCATCCATCTGCTCCTGGTCCGGCCCCTCTGTCATATTTTAGAACCCATTGTGGTCCTCCAATCAAAAAGTTTGCCCGCCCCTGCCCTAGGCTTTGTGTCTTTGCTTGGTTGACTGTGTAATGAGTGTATGAATGCATTTCTTTCTACCAGACACCTTGGACTTCCCATGGCAGATTAATAATCTATTTTATCTATCCATCAGGGTCACGAATGTCATTTGATGAGTAGAGAATTTAGAGTCTCCAATTAACCTAATATACATGGATTTGCGCATGGAAACCTGAGAAAAAGCCCTTAGTCCTACTTTTCCATCTGAACCACTTTATCCTCACGAGGGTCACAGCCGTGACATCCCAGCTGACTTCAGAAAGTAAGTGGGCGACGACTCATGATCTCTTGGTTGAATAATATTGTTAGGGGCTCAAAATGGCCCTCTACAATAAAATGGCAGAAGAATATTACATACTCTCTGGCAGAAGAATATTGCGTTTTTTTTGTTTTGTCCAATTAACTTAAATAAAACTTGGGAAAATTTAATGATTACATGTAAACCAGCTGGTCTTCCCCATACCAAGCCCTGGCTAAAACTGACTGAAAAATGCATGATGTGTGCCTTTTAAACTCCTCGGCCCATCCACTATGCCAGGGATGGGCAAACTTTTTGATTGGGAGGGGGGGGGCACAATGAGTCCTAAAATACATTTAATTTTAAACGAAAGTGAACAAAAGCATTACAACAATATATATGTCTTTGAAAAACCACAGTATTTAGAAAATAAACCATTAACAAGGCTTATTCATTTAATTTTTTTCAAGTTTGGGGGGCTGGATTGAAACGTTTAACGGGCCACAAGTGGCCCCCGGGCCGTAGTTTGCCCAAGTGCCCTAAGCCAATTGATTCTAAAAAATAACAGTTTTCTTCATCAAAACAACATTTTATGATCAACATAAATGTTAGTGAGTACATAAAGGTATACTCATTCGATCTATCATAACCCCATGCACTTAGACTGTACAAAAAAAAGAAAATTTTTATTTTAAAACCTAGTATTTCGCCATGACGTCACACGCTAGCGTCAAGTGCTTGGCGCTAAAAACCCGGAAGTAACAGCGGCGCTCGGTTTGAAAGTGGAGAGTTGTGCATGGTAGGCGAATTCGGGAGAAATGTTTGTTGAACACGAGGACTGTGGCGTAGAAGATGGTTTAACAGCGATCTAGTGCGCACCCAACCGTGATGGCTGACCAACGAAATAAATGCGGACCGACGGAGTGGACTGACAGGACGTGGAAAACAGGTGTGTGGCATGTGTGCGTGTGCACGAATGTGGGAGCGCGTTCACTATGGTGGCAGCGATCGCAAAGCAGCAGCACCACTCCTTGACAAAAGTATTGTACTTTCTCTGATGTTTTGGGTTTGCTCTGCTTTGGGGTTTGTAGTTCTGGCCACGCAAAAGTAACAAAGCAAGTTCTTGGATGTCTGCTTTTTTCTTGAACTGTTAATTGGTTAACATCGTGGCTCTTATTTTTATCTAATGTATGGAGTTTGGTGGCTATCTATATGCACAACTATATTAGTTGCACTTGAAATTGCATACAGAAAATTAGTATAAATAGGTTACGCTATAAAGTATAACAATATTAACAATCGTTATTGTTGTTACTGTTTATTTATTTTATTTTGCAATAACTGTGCTCCAAGCTTAGCTGTTGTGCCAGCTGCCAAGTAAAAATATGTAATCTCACTCAATAATAGGAATAAATACTTAACTAACATCTCAATTTTTCGGGTTGGGCTGTGGGGGAGGGGAGGGTGGCTGCCTGACATAAAGCAGACTGTCCTGCACATGCGCAGACCAGCCGAGTGTGTGAAGTGTGCGTAAGTGCAGTACCGGGACCGACCACTAGACAGCGATCCTGAGTAATTTTTCCGCACACACATTTCTAGCACACTCGTCTTGTTTTTGTGACCTTCCTGGGAAGCCCTGAAACTTTGACAGGACCTCCCCCTGAGCTTCTTATCACTGAATTCAATGCTCTTTTTTGTGGGGCCCAGATTTTTGGTCCCCACAAAAATTTTGGTCCCCTACAGTGGGTGTGCTGTCCGATGTTGGTCCCCAACATGTAGCTTATACAAACACACACACACACCCCTACTTGTTTTTGTGACATTGTTGGGCCACCTGAGCAAAACTCACATTGTGGGAACCACCCTTTCTAGTGGTTGTACAGCTCTGAAAAAAATCAGGCAGTGTCCAGGAATTTAGTTAAACACAAAAACCACTTCAAATTACCAATTAATGACCTGGAGGTCAAATGAGTGACTCAAGTGCATGTAATTCAGTCACTGTAGCCCAAAGATTCTCTGGGCCAGTGGATGAACCATTATTCGTCTTGGACAGCATTGAAGCAGGCCGTAGCCTGGTTTCTAAAGCTGAAAGACTTACTGACAGAGTAAAGGAAAATAGAAAGGAGTTAATCACATTAGGTGAAGAAGGCAAGATGAATTTATTCAAGAGAACTGTCAAAGGAAAGTATTTGACCTGCGACGACTTGGATAAAGCAGAAAGAGAACTTGTGAAATACTGTCAAAGGCGAAGTTTCAAAAAAGATTTAGCCATATTTGAAAAACAAAAAAGGGTGAAGAAAAGTAGCCCACTTTACAAGTTCAATATAGTACTTCAAGATGGTGTCATGAGGGTTGGTGGACAGTTGAGCCACGCAGCCATGCCTGAAACAGCAAAACAGCAAGCCATCTTGCCAAGGATTCACATAACACAAAGCTAGTCCTGAGATACATTCATGAGATTACAGCTCACGCTGGAAGGAACCACATGATGGCTAATCTGCATCAACAGTTTTGGATACCTCGAGCTGCTAGAGTCATCAGAAGAGTGCTACCTGACGATCCGCCTTTCAAGAGAATTGGCGTTGATTATTTTGGTCCATTCTAAGTAAGTAGGGTTAGAGGACAAGTAAAGAGATACGGCGTGATTTTTACATGTCTCGCTGTACGAGCCGTACATCTGGAAATTGCATCTTCACGTGACACAGATGCTTGTCTCAACGCAATCCGAAGATTTCTTGTCAGAAGAGGACAAGTGAGAGAGATGTATTCTGATAACGGAACCAACTTTAGATCAGCTGACAGTGAAATGAAGAAATCAATCAAAGAATGGAACACTAAGTAAATCGAGAAACACTTGCTGCAAAAAGGTATTCAGTGGCATAGCAATCCCCCAGCAGGTTCCCACCACGGAGGAAGCTGTGAGCGACTTATTTGGTCTGTGAGAAAAATCCTGAATGTCACTGTAAAAGAACAAATTTCGGGTGAAGAAAGTCAATATACCTTGCTTGGTGAGGCTGAAGCAGTTATAAACAGCAGGCCTATCACAAGGACATCTTCCGACCTCAACGACTTGGAAGCGCTCACACCCAACACTCTGTTGTGGCTGAAGGTCAAACCTGAGTTACCTCCTGGAGTCTTCTGTAAAGACGACCAATACGCCCCAATACGTACCTCTGGGAATGAGCTGGTCAGCTCTTTAAAGAGTATTATGTAAGTTGAAATACATTAATCCATTTTTCTTTTTTGGACCATCTTTAACTGTGTAGTGTGTAATGTCTAAAATACAAAATGATCAGATTTTAGGGTGCAGTTGACGACTGTGGCACAGGTCCTCGCTCTACAAGTGCTAATAGTCTTCGGCAAAGAGAAAAATCTGCCATAAGGTACAGAAAACATTGGCATCAGAGTAAATGGATGCATGTTTTTGCAATGTGCGAGGAAACTGGCGAACTCAGAGAAAACTACGCAGGCTTGGGAGAACATGCAAACTCTACACAGGAAGGCCGGAGCCGGAATCGATCCCACAACCTCTGCATTGTGAGACCATCGTGCTCACAAGTCGCCCACCGTGGCGGCCGTCCATTATGAATGCCATCCCACCATCCATTATCTGTACGGCTTCTCCTCACAAGGGTTGCGGGGGGTGCTGGAGCCTATCCCAGCTATCTTGGGGCAGTAGGTGGGGTACACCCTAAACTGGTTGCCAGCCAATCGCAGGTCACACAAAGACAAACAACCATCCGCGCTCACACTCACACCAATTTAGGGTGTCCAAACAACCTGCCATGCATGTGTTTGGAATGTGGGAGGAAACCGGAGAACCCACGCAGGCGTGTGGGAAACATGCAAACTCCAAACAGGAAAGCCGGAATCAATCCCGCGACCTCTGCATTGTGAGACCATCGTGCTAACAAGTCGCCCACCATGCATCCCTGCTAAATAAATGATTAATTTTTACATTTTAGTATTTGTAAGCGATCTTGTGTTCATGACAGCATTTTCAACAGTGTGGGTGTTTGTATGAAAGCATTTCACTCGTGTATGGGCATGAGCATGTTTCAGTTGTATTTATGAATAACAATAATTTCACAATTGTGCCTGAGCGCCTTTCACTGGTGTGTATGAGAATGTTTCACCTATGTGTATGAGCGCATTTGACGAGTGTATGAGCAACAACTATTTCACTAGTGTGTATGAGAGCGTTTCACTCGTATGTATGATAGCGTTTCATAAGTATGCATGAGCAACAACAATTTCACTGGTGTGTAAGAGTGCATTTCAGAAGTGTGAAGCGATTCCTGACTTTTGTCCCCAACGGCACCTCATACTCCCCATCTCCCGCTCACTTCTCCTGACCCCATGAGCCATCCCCGTTGCTACTACATGGAGATTTGATGTGTTTTTTTGTTTTTTTTGTTATTAGCTTCTTCAACATCTCTTCTGATTCTCATCTCTTCTCTGGCGCTCGTCTCCGCCTGTCTGATTTGAAGTCGACCTCAGAATTTGCACTATTTTGACATGACTTCTGTGGTAATCACTACTGACATATTGTGTCATTTGCTCAATAATACATTAAAATTATAATAAATAATTAAAATGGGTCCGGTGCCGAGCTCTGGCTTCATATCTTTAAAAGTGGTCTTCTCAAATCTGTTACTAATGGCCTCTAAATCAGTTGTGGTAGAGAAGGGGCAAATTAGACCTTATGGCATCTTAATTTGGTCAAGTCTTGTACCCATTTTCAAGGCCAGCGACTATTGCTTTAGCTATATACAAGAAAAGGATTACTCTGAATATACACAACAACAAATCCCAGATGTCCAACCCAAATGTTGTTTCAAAATAATCCAGTTCAGATGATAAACAAATGTATTGGTATGTTGAGGTCATTATTTCAAATCAAAATATACACTTCTTTTTCAGACAATGGGGAGGATCGAAGAAGTGGAAAAGTTGCAGGAGTAACTTCAAAACAATGCAAAGAGACAGAATCTGGAAGAATGTCAAGTTTGTCCATGTTTATATTTCTGGAATTTAGTGGGCGTGCATCTCGAAATGTTTGGGGATGGTTCGGGCTGCCAGACAAGACTTTCACTGCGAGCGCTGGACCACTGGATGCTGCGGCAAACAGCGGACTTCTTGCAGCTATTTATTACCAACAAGCTACTCCTGCACATCAATGATGCGGATGGCACAGACTGCTTTGCAGACAATTATTTTGAGGCAAAACCAAGAGGTCTGTAAGCACTCTGAAAACAAAGTAAAATATTTGACACCCACGGCAAAAAAAGCCATGCTACAGCATAGGGCTGGGCGATAAACCGAAAATTTACCGTTACCGAAATTTATTACAATGACCGAAATCATTTTGCCCATGTCGGTAAATTCGATGAATAAAAAAAGAAAAGCCTTTTGTCTGCGGCAATGTTCATGCCCCTTTAAGACCGCTACAGCGCCTCTAGTCATGTGACTCCACCCGTCTGTCGCTCTCGTTGCTGGCGATTCAAATCCAGAAGCTTTCTCACCACCCACAACACAACCATGCTGTGCTGAAAGTTCAAAGTGAGAAGCAAGGTTCGACAAGTGACAACAGCCCATGAACGGAGGCGACACCATACGAGAGAACGTCTCAGAGGTGGACGCGATAGCTTAGCACATAGCTAAAGATAAAGCTCCTCTAGTTACGTGGCGCGCACAGGATTTAAACGCTTCATGAAAGCCGTATTTCCCGATATGGACTACATCGGGCCGGGAGCTTAGACATGTCAAGCATTTTGCATCTACATCCGACTTGTGGTCGGGTCGCAACATGGATCCCTGATTGAGCCTAACTGTGCATTACATAGATGACAAGTGGCGACTGCGCAGCAGAGTACTCGAGACGGCACATTTTCCCCGATAATACCCACTTGTTTATTTGGCTTGCATTGACATTTTCTTTCATTTTATTTAGCGTTTTTTTATTTGCCATTATTTACATCATGAGAGCATCTTGGCGCAATCTATTTGCAGAAAAAGATTTCGCAAGAGGTACCCTTTTTCTTTGTGACATTGTTCAAGTCATGCAAAGCAAGCTCAGGGTTCGCGGTTAACCGCTTCCCGATTGCCCGGGGCAAGTGAAATTTGGCCACGGGCAAGGTAAAATTATGGGCAACTTGCCCGACCGGGCAAGCATTTTTTAAAGCAGCCAAATATCTTTAATTTTGACGAAAACGGTGGTGTGATCTGTTTGTGTGCACTGTATGGTGATGGTTTAACCCAGACAACCCCTTATGTTTTGGTATGGTCCATTGGCCTTATCGGGGGCAATGGGCGGGCGCTACGGGGATCAGTTAGTTCAGTGAATGTCGAGTTAAAGTGGACGTCAATAAATCCCGCAGTATTGGAACTCGCTGTCGTAGCATCCTCATTTGAAGTTTGAAAAACACAACAAAAACCTACGATATTTTGGCCGAAAATTGGCGACGAGTTCGTTCAAATCCGAACATTTCGGATTCCTCTGACATGACTAAAATAGCTCGAATATTTTTAAGTAGACAATTCAGTTGTGAGTAAGGAAGGGAGTAATATTTGATTATTGGCTGTTAATTCATTAGCTCCATGATGTGACCTGACATAGTGTCAGTGACTGTGTTCTGTTTATGCTATGAAACTTATGGAGGCAGCACCACAGGCACTGGTCTTAAAGGAATACACAAATTTGCCACACTCATAATTTACTCATGTGATTCCTCAATTAATACGCTCTCCTGGACTTAAAATTGATCATCTGGATTGCTGTAATATCATTTTCCCAATTTAACATGCAGATTTGTTAATTATTAAAACTACAATTAACATTTTCAATAACTGCACAGGATGATACATTTGCTCTTGTGAGTAGGGTTTCATGGTTGACGATGAAAACAAGATTAATTTATGCTTATCAGATTATATGTTTATTTACATTTGTGGCGCACATTTTACAACCATAAACATTTTATTCTTAGAGAAAAAAAATTGTCACTTGCCCAAGTCGGGCAAGTAATTTGGCCACTCGGGCAAGGCAAATTTTAGTGGCACTTGCCCTATGGGCAAGCAGTTTTTAAAGTTAACCGCGAACCCTGCAAGCTATTTGGAATGTTCATACAAATGATTTTTGTACTTTTATTTTTCATTGAAAGTAAAGTGTACCAGTTGGTCAATAAAAAAAACAGTCAATATGCAATTCCTGCATTTATTTTGATTTTAGTCCACGTGGGAATTTATTGTGCATTTATCGTTATCGAGGTAAAATTGCTCGATTTCTCGCGATATTGATTTGAGGTCATATCGCCCAGCCCTTCTACAGCATGTATACAGTGTGAGACGTGTTGTGTTCACTTGCTCCAAGGCAATTGTTTTTAAGTGTATACCACATACCCAACGAATTGTGTAATTTGTATGGCGGGGTGTACACATGCGTTGCAAAAACACATGCACACACTGTCACTCACGCACTTCCGTATATAGTTTATTTCAGCACCTTTTGTCATGCTGTTTTTATTTTATAGAAGGAAAGCATTATTTTGATGTCTGAGCTGTCACAAAAGAAAAAATAGAACTGTTGAAGTCAAGTCAAGCTTGTGCTTGAAATGTTTGTTCTTAGTTTCTCAGTTTTTCGTGAGCAATGGGAATTCAGTTATATTCAAACGCTGTCAGGTAAAGGCTCCATATTTTTATAGCATTATAGCACACTATTCTGTGGGCGCTAGAATTGAAGGGTTTGCGTTAGTAAAAATAGGTGGGATTAAATGAGCTGAAGTGTATCTCTTGAGTGCTCCTTAAATATTTGCCTGTGTTGGTATATTTTATTTTGGTCGTGTCATGTTTATTCTTACGCTGAAAGAGACATGAGGTGTTCGAAAAAAATAAATGATTTTTTTTTCCCGGTCAAAACTACCAATGGTGTCTGTTTTTTTTCCCTCCGTGAAATGTACGAGTTATCACTTTGACGCGCATGATGTCACGTGGCTGGAGGACTGGAAACTTGCACGAACAACATTTACGTTGAAATGTAACAATGACACATATATCGACATCTAACAAACATGCATGGGCATCTAACATTGACACTTACATTGACGTCTATAACATAAACCATTACAATCACATCTAACAAACACGGACATCTAACAGACACATCGACATCCATCATAAACATTTACATAGACATCGACATCTAACCAACCTTTACATAGACATCTTACACACATCGACATCTAACAAACATTTACATAGACATCTAACATAAACACATCTAATATAGACACATAGATTGACATCTAACATCGACACATTGAGATCTAACATAGACATACATTGACATCTAACAAAGACTGTTACATCGACAACTAACATCGACACAAGGCTTTGTCAAATGACACGTCATGACGACATATACAGAGACACAAGGCACAACAGCATATTTTTGGTACAAATTGAACCCGATATGTTAGCTACCTCGTTCGACTTAAAGGGTTAGCGAACTTGTTATGGTGGTTGAGGCGTGGTGGCTACCCAGCTCGTGTAGTGTATATTAAACTTAAGTTAATAATTTATGACCAGTAAACACGGATGTTGTAACGCAAAACAATGTTCAAATGTTAGTTTTTTTTCAACACATTTCATGAGAAAAAGCTCTACTTGTCTGTGAGAAATGTATGTTGTAGACCCATTATATAACACAATATTACACAATTTTACATTGGAATTTCATTTAATAAAACATTGACAATTATCTTTACAAACACTGTGTATGATTCATCTTTTCATTTGTTGTTCAATGAGCAAAACAGTGGCGATCAAAACAGTGCAAATTAAATGACATTTTATAGGTATCTGGCTGCAATACAGTGAACCCTCGCTACTTCGCGGTTCACCTTTCGCGGGTTCAGTGCTTCGCGGGTCTAAAAAATATTCGGGGGCATTGTAGTTTCGCCGAGCGGCACGACGGGGCGCTGGAGTGGTTAGACGGCCGGCGTGCGCCGAAGAAGAACGTGGGCGAAGAGGAGAGTGGACAAAGAAGAGCACGTTCCCCCGGGCACGATTTGGGGCGACGTTTCGCGCGGTTCGGACCGTACCAGAGCTCCGGCCAGCGTGCGTGGCAGTTAAGCCGAAGAGGAACAACTTCCGCCCGGGCACTAGCGGGGTGACATTTCGCTCCGTTCGGGACCGTGCGAGAGCTCCGGAGGAGACCGGCCGGCGTGCGTGGTTGTTAAGCCGAAGAGGAACACCTTCCGCCCGGGCATGAGCGGAGCGCGAGGCTGTCAGTTATGAATGAATAAATGAATAAATAAATGAAGAATGCCAGGGCACACCGGACGGCGTACCAGCAGGTAAAAGTCGAAGTAATTAAATAAATACAAAAAGAAGTAATTGAATAAATACAAAAATAATGGCTGGGGAATAAAAAAATGTTTTAATAATTTTTTTTTTTGTTATAACATGAATTTCACCCTCTCTCTCTCTACCCGTATATATATATATATATATATATATATATATATATATATTATTTTATTTATTTATTTTTTTAAGCATTTTTGAAGGTGCGCCGCTACTTCGCACTTTTTTTTTTTAAGCATTTTTGAAGGTGCGCCGCTACTTCGCACTTTTTTTTTTTAAGCATTTTTGAAGGTGCGCCGCTACTTCGCGGATTTTCAGTTTTCGCGGGTGGTCTCGGTCCCCATTAACCGCGATAACCGAGGGTTCACTGTAGTAAGTTACATTCTAATTTACATTTACAGGTAATGGAAATGACTACTGGTAACCTCAATTTAACTGTATTTCAGTCAGAATGCCTCAAACATCATAAAAAAAATAAAACGTTGAGTATTATTTCTCCTTCAAAATGTCAGAAGAAATACTCTATAATGGCCTGACGACATTAACATAGTTTATAGTATATAGCAGGGGTGGGAAAACTTTTTTATTGGCGGGCCACAATGGGTTCTAAAATTTGACAGAGGGGCTGGACCAGGAGCAGATGGATGGAGTGTTTTGGTAACCTCATCTCATCTGAGAAAAAAAAAACATTTAATTTTAAATGAAAGTGAACAAAAGCTTGTCTTTGAAAAACCACACTATTTTGAAAGTAAAACATTAACAAGGTTTATTTTTTTTTTTTTCAAATTCGGCGGGCCGGATTAAAACGTTTAACGGGCCGCATGTGGCCCCCAGGCCGTAGTTTTCTCACGACGGTATATAGCATAGCGGCATAGGTTCCCTCGTCAACATCAAGTGAGTTACCCTCTTACCAAGACCAAAATACGGGGCTCCCCATCTCCCGGTCACTTCTCCAGACCCCAACAGTCACCCTCGTTGCGAGAACTTTAAGATTCGATGTTTATTTTTTTTCGCTTCTTCAACTTCGTGTCTGATTCTTTTCTCTTCTCTGGCTCCAGGATTCCGCTGTCAATCAGATGACGATTGAGGCGGGACTTCCGGTTCAAAGTCACCCTCAGAGTTTGCAACCATTTGAGATGGCTTCTGTGGTAATAACAACTGTCATAGGTGCAATTTGCTCTATAAAGCATTAAAAAAAAAAAAAATAATAAATTACAAAAAATAGTCAAGTACAGCACTCGTCTCATAAACTAGGTAAGAATTTAGCGTTACTAACGTTGCTACACTATAAAGAGTGTTTTACTGACTAGCTAAACCCAGTTTTGGTTTAGCTGTTATAAAAGTTTGGTTTTTTACTGCTGTAAATGCATTTTCAGCTCGCGCTGTACACATTTGCTATGAGAGGCATTATCTCATAAGGGAAATATTGGACAATCAAATTAATGACTGCCCAGGCATCAGGATGTCTTTTTACACTATATAAAGGTGGAAATTTACATTGGAAACGTTTAGTTTAGCTGTTAATGAAGTTTCGTTTTTTTTAGTGCTGAAAATTCATTGTCTGCTGGCGCTGTACACTTTTTCTAAGTGTTGCAATATCTCATGAAGGAAATACTGGACAATCAAATTAATGACTTTCCAGGCTTCAGGATGCCTTTCTACACTATATAAAGGTGGAAATTTACATTGGAAACGTTTGGTTTAGCTGTTATAAAAGTTTGGTTTTTTAGTGCTGTAAATGCATTTTCAGCTCGCGCTGTACACATTTGCTATGAGAGGCATTATCTCATAAGGGAAATATTGGACAATCAAATTAATGACTGCCCAGGCTTCAGGATGTCTTTTTACACTATATAAAGGTGGAAATTTACATTGGAAACGTTTGGTTTAGCTGTTATAAAAGTTTGGTTTTTTTAGTGCTGAAAATGCATTTTCAGCTCGCACTGTACACATTTGCTATGTGAGGCATTATCTCATAAGGGAAATACTGGACAATCAAATTAATGACTGCCCAGGCTTCAGGATGTCTTTTTACACTATATAAAGGTGGAATTTACATTGGAAACGTTTGGTTTAGCTGTTATAAAAGTTTGGTTTTTTGTGCTGAAAATGCATTTTCAGCTCGCACTGTACACATTTGCTATGTGAGGCATTATCTCATGAAGGAAATACTGGACAATCAAATTAATGACTTTCCAGGCTTCAGGATGCCTTTTTACACTATATAAAGGTGGAAATTTACATTGGAAACGTTTGGTTTAGCTGTTATAAAAGTTTGGTTTTTTAGTGCTGTAAATGCATTTTCAGCTCGCGCTGTACACATTTGCTATGAGAGGCATTATCTCAAAAGGGAAATATTGGACAATCAAATTAATGACTGCCCAGGCTTCAGGATGTCTTTTTACACTATATAAAGGTGGAATTTACATTGGAAACGTTTGGTTTAGCTGTTATAAAAGTTTGGTTTTTTAGTGCTGAAAATGCATTTTCAGCTCGCACTGTACACATTTGCTATGTGAGGCATTATCTCATGAAGGAAATACTGGACAATCAAATTAATGACTTTCCAGGCTTCAGGATGCCTTTTTACACTATATAAAGGTGGAAATTTACATTGGAAACGTTTGGTTTAGCTGTTATAAAAGTTTGGTTTTTTAGTGCTGTAAATGCATTTTCAGCTCGCGCTGTACACATTTGCTATGAGAGGCATTATCTCATAAAAGAAATATTGGACAATCGAATTAATGACTGCCCAGGCTTCAGGATGTCTTTTTACACTATATAAAGGTGGAAATTTACATTGGAAACGTTTGGTTTAGCTGTTATAAAAGTTTGGTTTTTTAGTGCTGAAAATGCATTTTCAGCTCGCACTGTACACATTTGCTATGTGAGGCATTATCTCATAAGGGAAATACTGGACAATCAAATTAATGACTTCCCAGGCTTTCAGGATGCCTTTTTACACTCTATAAATGTGGAAATTTACATTGGAAACGTTTGGTTTAGCTGTTAATGAAGTTTCGTTTTTTTAGTGCTGAAAATTCATTGTCTGCTGGCGCTGTACACCTTTTCTAAGTGTTGCAATATCTCATGAAGGAAATACTGGACAATCAAATTAATGACTTTCCAGGCTTCAAGATGCCTTTCTACACTATATAAAGGTGGAAATTTACATTGGAAACGTTTGGTTTAGCTGTTATAAAAGTTTGGGTTTTTAGTCCTGTAAATGCATTTTCAGCTCGCGCTGTACACATTTGCTATGAGAGGCATTATCTCATAAGCGAAATATTGGACAATCAAATTAATGACTGCCCAGGCTTCAGGATGTCTTTTTACACTATATAAAGGTGGAAATTTACATTGGAAACGTTTAGTTTAGCTGTTATAAAAGTTTGTTTTTTTAGTGCTGTAAATGCATTTTCAGCTCGCGCTGTACACATTTGCTATGTGAGGCATTATCTCATAAGGGAAATACTGGACAATCAAATTAATGACTGCCCAGGCTTCAGGATGTCTTTTTACACTATATAAAGGTGGAAATTTACATTGGAAACGTTTGGTTTAGCTGTTATAAAAGTTTGGTTTTTTAGTGCTGAAAATGCATTTTCAGCTCGCACTGTACACATTTGCTATGTGAGGCATTATCTCATAAGGGAAATACTGGACAATCAAATTAATTACTTCCCAGGCTTCAGGATGCCTTTTTACACTCTATAAATGTGGAAATTTACATTGGAAACGTTTGGTTTAGCTGTTAATGAAGTTTCGTTTTTTTAGTGCTGAAAATTCATTGTCTGCTGGCGCTGTACACTTTTTCTAAGTGTTGCAATATCTCATGAAGGAAATACTGGACAATCAAATTAATGACTTTCCAGGCTTCAGGATGCCTTTCTACACTATATAAAGGTGGAAATTTACATTGGAAACGTTTGGTTTAGCTGTTATAAAAGTTTGGTTTTTTAGTGCTGTAAATGCATTTTCAGCTCGCGCTGTACACATTTGCTATGAGAGGCATTATCTCATAAGGGAAATATTGGACAATCAAATTAATGACTGCCCAGGCTTCAGGATGTCTTTTTACACTATATAAAGGTGGAAATTTACATTGGAAACGTTTGGTTTAGCTGTTATAAAAGTTTGGTTTTTTAGTGCTGTAAATGCATTTTCAGCTCGCGCTGTACACATTTGCTATGAGAGGCATTATCTCATAAGGGAAATATTGGACAATCAAATTAATGACTGCCCAGGCTTCAGGATGTCTTTTTACACTATATAAAGGTGGAAATTTACATTGGAAACGTTTAGTTTAGCTGTTAATGAAGTTTCGTTTTTTTAGTGCTGAAAATTCATTGTCTGCTGGCGCTGTACACTTTTTCTAAGTGTTGCAATATCTCATGAAGGAAATACTGGACAATCAAATTAATGACTTTCCAGGCTTCAGGATGCCTTTCTACACTATATAAAGGTAGAAATTTACATTGGAAACGTTTGGTTTAGCTGTTATAAAAGTTTGGTTTTTTAGTGCTGTAAATGCATTTTCAGCTCGCGCTGTACACATTTGCTATGAGAGGCATTATCTCATAAGGGAAATATTGGACAATCAAATTAATGACTGCCCAGGCTTCAGGATGTCTTTTTACACTATATAAAGGTGGAAATTTACATTGGAAACGTTTGGTTTAGCTGTTATAAAAGTTTGGTTTTTTAGTGCTGTAAATGCATTTTCAGCTCGCGCTGTACACATTTGCTATGAGAGGCATTATCTCATAAGGGAAATATTGGACAATCAAATTAATGGTTGCCCAGGCTTCAGGATGTCTTTTTACACTATATAAAGGTGGAAATTTACATTGGAAACGTTTAGTTTAGCTGTTAATGAAGTTTCGGTTTTTTAGTGCTGAAAATTCATTGTCTCCTGGCGCTGTACACTTTTTCTAAGTGTTGCAATATCTCATGAAGGAAATACTGGACAATCAAATTAATGACTTTCCAGGCTTCAGGATGCCTTTCTACACTATATAAAGGTGGAAATTTACATTGGAAACGTTTGGTTTAGCTGTTATAAAAGTTTGGTTTTTTAGTGCTGTAAATGCATTTTCAGCTCGCGCTGTACACATTTGCTATGAGAGGCATTATCTCAAAAGGGAAATATTGGACAATCAAATTAATGACTGCCCAGGCTTCAGGATGTCTTTTTACACTATATAAAGGTGGAATTTACATTGGAAACGTTTGGTTTAGCTGTTATAAAAGTTTGGTTTTTTAGTGCTGAAAATGCATTTTCAGCTCGCACTGTACACATTTGCTATGTGAGGCATTATCTCATGAAGGAAATACTGGACAATCAAATTAATGACTTTCCAGGCTTCAGGATGCCTGTTTACACTATATAAAGGTGGAAATTTACATTGGAAACGTTTGGTTTAGCTGTTATAAAAGTTTGTTTTTTTAGTGCTGTAAATGCATTTTCAGCTCGCGCTGTAAACATTTGCAATGAGAGGCATTATCTCATAAAGGAAATATTGGACAATCGAATTAATGACTGCCCAGGCTTCAGGATGTCTTTTTACACTATATAAAGGTGGAAATTTACATTGGAAACGTTTGGTTTAGCTGTTATAAAAGTTTGGTTTTTTAGTGCTGAAAATGCATTTTCAGCTCGCACTGTACACATTTGCTATGTGAGGCATTATCTCATAAGGGAAATACTGGACAATCAAATTAATGACTTCCGGGGCTTTCAGGATGCCTTTTTACACTCTATAAATGTGGAAATTTACATTGGAAACGTTTGGTTTAGCTGTTATAAAAGTTTGGGTTTTTAGTCCTGTAAATGCATTTTCAGCTCGCGCTGTACACATTTGCTATGAGAGGCATTATCTCATAAGCGAAATATTGGACAATCAAATTAATGACTGCCCAGGCTTCAGGATGTCTTTTTACACTATATAAAGGTGGAAATTTACATTGGAAACGTTTAGTTTAGCTGTTATAAAAGTTTGTTTTTTTAGTGCTGTAAATGCATTTTCAGCTCGCGCTGTACACATTTGCTATGTGAGGCATTATCTCATAAGGGAAATACTGGACAATCAAATTAATGACTGCCCAGGCTTCAGGATGTCTTTTTACACTATATAAAGGTGGAAATTTACATTGGAAACGTTTGGTTTAGCTGTTATAAAAGTTTGGTTTTTTAGTGCTGAAAATGCATTTTCAGCTCGCACTGTACACATTTGCTATGTGAGGCATTATCTCATAAGGGAAATACTGGACAATCAAATTAATGACTTCCCAGGCTTCAGGATGCCTTTTTACACTCTATAAATGTGGAAATTTACATTGGAAACGTTTGGTTTAGCTGTTAATGAAGTTTCGTTTTTTTTGTGCTGAAAATTCATTGTCTGCTGGCGCTGTACACTTTTTCTAAGTGTTGCAATATCTCATGAAGGAAATACTGGACAATCAAATTAATGACTTTCCAGGCTTCAGGATGCCTTTCTACACTATATAAAGGTGGAAATTTACATTGGAAACGTTTGGTTTAGCTGTTATAAAAGTTTGGTTTTTTAGTGCTGTAAATGCATTTTCAGCTCGCGCTGTACACATTTGCTATGAGAGGCATTATCTCATAAGGGAAATATTGGACAATCAAATTAATGACTGCCCAGGCTTCAGGATGTCTTTTTACACTATATAAAGGTGGAAATTTACATTGGAAACGTTTAGTTTAGCTGTTAATGAAGTTTCGTTTTTTTAGTGCTGAAAATTCATTGTCTGCTGGCGCTGTACACTTTTTCTAAGTGTTGCAATATCTCATGAAGGAAATACTGGACAATCAAATTAATGACTTTCCAGGCTTCAGGATGCCTTTCTACACTATATAAAGGTGGAAATGTACATTGGAAACGTTTGGTTTAGCTGTTATAAAAGTTTGTTTTTTTAGTGCTGTAAATGCATTTTCAGCTCGCGCTGTACACATTTGCTATGAGAGGCATTATCTCATAAGGGAAATATTGGACAATCAAATTAATGACTGCCCAGGCTCCAGGATGTCTTTTTACACTATATAAAGGTGGAAATTTACATTGGAAACGTTTGGTTTAGTTGTTATAAAAGTTTGGTTTTTTTCGTGCTGAAAATGCATTTTCAGCTCGCACTGTACACATTTGCTATGTGAGGCATTATCTCATAAGGGAAATACTGGACAATCAAATTAATGACTGCCCAGGCTTCAGGATGTCTTTTTACACTATATAAAGGTGGAAATTTACATTGGAAACGTTTGGTTTAGCTGTTATAAAAGTTTGGTTTTTTAGTGCTGAAAATGCATTTTCAGCTCGCACTGTACACATTTGCTATGTGAGGCATTATCTCATAAGGGAAATACTGGACAATCAAATTAATGACTTCCCAGGCTTCAGGATGCCTTTTTACACTCTATAAATGTGGAAATTTACATTGGAAACGTTTGGTTTAGCTGTTAATGAAGTTTCGTTTTTTTAGTGCTGAAAATTCATTGTCTGCTGGCGCTGTACACTTTTTCTAAGTGTTGCAATATCTCATGAAGGAAATACTGGACAATCAAATTAATGACTTTCCAGGCTTCAGGATGCCTTTCTACACTATATAAAGGTGGAAATTTACATTGGAAACGTTTGGTTTAGCTGTTATAAAAGTTTGTTTTTTTAGTGCTGTAAATGCATTTTCAGCTCGCGCTGTACACATTTGCTATGAGAGGCATTATCTCATAAGGGAAATATTGGACAATCAAATTAATGGCTGCCCAGGCTTCAGGATGTCTTTTTACACTATATAAAGGTGGAAATTTACATTGGAAACGTTTAGTTTAGCTGTTATAAAAGTTTGTTTTTTTAGTGCTGTAAATGCATTTTCAGCTCGCGCTGTACACATTTGCTATGTGAGGCATTATCTCATAAGGGAAATACTGGACAATCAAATTAATGACTGCCCAGGCTTCAGGATGTCTTTTTACACTATATAAAGGTGGAAATTTACATTGGAAACGTTTGGTTTAGCTGTTATAAAAGTTTGGTTTTTTAGTGCTGTAAATGCATTTTCAGCTCGCGCTGTACACATTTGCTATGAGAGGCATTATCTCATAAGGGAAATATTGGACAATCAAATTAATGGCTGCCCAGGCTTCAGGATGTCTTTTTACACTATATAAAGGTGGAAATTTACATTGGAAACGTTTAGTTTAGCTGTTAATGAAGTTTCGGTTTTTTAGTGCTGAAAATTCATTGTCTCCTGGCGCTGTACACTTTTTCTAAGTGTTGCAATATCTTATGAAGGAAATACTGGACAATCAAATTAATGACTTTCCAGGCTTCAGGATGCCTTTCTACACTATATAAAGGTGGAAATTTACATTGGAAACGTTTGGTTTAGCTGTTATAAAAGTTTGGTTTTTTAGTGCTGTAAATGCATTTTCAGCTCGCGCTGTACACATTTGCTATGAGAGGCATTATCTCATAAGGGAAATATTGGACAATCAAATTAATGACTGCCCAGGCTTCAGGATGTCTTTTTACACTATATAAAGGTGGAATTTACATTGGAAACGTTTGGTTTAGCTGTTATAAAAGTTTGGTTTTTTAGTGCTGAAAATGCATTTTCAGCTCGCACTGTACACATTTGCTATGTGAGGCATTATCTCATGAAGGAAATACTGGACAATCAAATTAATGACTTTCCAGGCTTCAGGATGCCTTTTTACACTATATAAAGGTGAAAATTTACATTGGAAACGTTTGGTTTAGCTGTTATAAAAGTTTGGTTTTTTAGTGCTGTTAATGCATTTTCAGCTCGCGCTGTACACATTTGCTATGAGAGGCATTATCTCATAAAGGAAATATTGGACAATCGAATTAATGACTGCCCAGGCTTCAGGATGTCTTTTTACACTATATAAAGGTGGAAATTTACATTGGAAACGTTTGGTTTAGCTGTTATAAAAGTTTGGTTTTTTAGTGCTGAAAATGCATTTTCAGCTCGCACTGTACACATTTGCTATGTGAGGCATTATCTCATAAGGGAAATACTGGACAATCAAATTAATGACTTCCCAGGCTTCAGGATGCCTTTTTACACTCTATAAATATGGAAATTTACATTGGAAACGTTTGGTTTAGCTGTTAATGAAGTTTCGTTTTTTAGTGCTGAAAATTCATTGTCTGCTGGCGCTGTACACCTTTTCTAAGTGTTGCAATATCTCATGAAGGAAATACTGGACAATCAAATTAATGACTTTCCAGGCTTCAAGATGCCTTTCTACACTATATAAAGGTGGAAATTTACATTGGAAACGTTTGGTTTAGCTGTTATAAAAGTTTGGGTTTTTAGTCCCGTAAATGCATTTTCAGCTCGCGCTGTACAATTTGCTATGAGAGGCATTATCTCATAAGGGAAATATTGGACAATCAAATTAATGACTGCCCAGGCTTCAGGATGCCTTTTTACACTCTATAAATGTGGAAATTTACATTGGAAACGTTTGGTTTAGCTGTTAATGAAGTTTCGTTTTTTTAGTGCTGAAAATTCATTGTCTGCTGGCGCTGTACACTTTTTCTAAGTGTTGCAATATCTCATGAAGGAAATACTGGACAATCAAATTAATGACTTTCCAGGCTTCAGGATGCCTTTCTACACTATATAAAGGTGGAAATTTACATTGGAAACGTTTAGTTTAGCTGTTATAAAAGTTTGGTTTTTTAGTGCTGTAAATGCATTTTCAGCTCGCGCTGTACACATTTGCTATGAGAGGCATTATCTCATAAGGGAAATATTGGACAATCAAATTAATGACTGCCCAGGCTTCAGGATGTCTTTTTACACTATATAAAGGTGGAAATTTACATTGGAAACGTTTAGTTTAGCTGTTAATGAAGTTTCGTTTTTTTAGTGCTGGAAATTCATTGTCTGCTGGCGCTGTACACTTTTTCTAAGTGTTGCAATATCTCATGAAGGAAATACTGGACAATCAAATTAATGACTTTCCAGGCTTCAGGATGCCTTTCTACACTATATAAAGGTGGAAATTTACATTGGAAACGTTTGGTTTAGCTGTTATAAAAGTTTGGTTTTTTAGTGCTGTAAATGCATTTTCAGCTCGCGCTGTACACATTTGCTATGAGAGGCATTATCTCATAAGGGAAATATTGGACAATCAAATTAATGACTGCCCAGGCTTCAGGATGTCTTTTTACACTATATAAAGGTGGAAATTTACATTGGAAACGTTTAGTTTAGCTGTTAATGAAGTTTCGGTTTTTTAGTGCTGAAAATTCATTGTCTGCTGGCGCTGTACACTTTTTCTAAGTGTTGCAATATCTCATGAAGGAAATACTGGACAATCAAATTAATGACTTTCCAGGCTTCAGGATGCCTTTCTACACTATATAAAGGTGGAAATTTACATTGGAAACGTTTGGTTTAGCTGTTATAAAAGTTTGGTTTTTTAGTGCTGTAAATGCATTTTCAGCTCGCGCTGTACACATTTGCTATGTGAGGCATTAGCTCATAAGGGAAATACTGGACAATCAAATTAATGACTTCCCAGGCTTCAGGATGCCTTTTTACACTCTATAAATGTGGAAATTTACATTGGAAACGTTTGGTTTAGCTGTTAATGAAGTTTCGTTTTTTTAGTGCTGAAAATTCATTGTCTGCTGGCGCTGTACACTTTTTCTAAGTTTTGCAATATCTCATGTAGGAAATACTGGACAATCAAATTAATGACTTTCCAGGCTTCAGGATGCCTTTCTACACTATATAAAGGTGGAAATTTACATTGGAAACGTTTGGTTTAGCTGTTATAAAAGTTTGTTTTTTTAGTGCTGTAAATGCATTTTCAGCTCGCGCTGTACACATTTGCTATGTGAGGCATTATCTCATAAGGGAAATACTGGACAATCAAATTAATGACTGCCCAGGCTTCAGGATGTCTTTTTACACTATATAAAGGTGGAAATTTACATTGGAAACGTTTGGTTTAGCTGTTATAAAAGTTTGGTTTTTTTAGTGCTGAAAATTCATTGTCTGCTGGCGCTGTACACTTTTTCTAAGTGTTGCAATATCTCATGAAGGAAATACTGGACAATCAAATTAATGACTTTCCAGGCTCCAGGATGCCTTTCTACACTATATAAAGGTGGAAATTTACATTGGAAACGTTTGGTTTAGCTGTTATAAAAGTTTGGTTTTTTAGTGCTGTAAATGCATTTTCAGCTCGCGCTGTACACATTTGCTATGAGAGGCATTATCTCATAAGGGAAATATTGGACAATCAAATTAATGACTGCCCAGGCTTCAGGATGTCTTTTTACACTATATAAAGGTGGAAATTTACATTGGAAACGTTTAGTTTAGCTGTTAATGAAGTTTCGTTTTTTTAGTGCTGAAAATTCATTGTCTACTGGCGCTGTACACTTTTTCTAAGTGTTGCAATATCTCATGAAGGAAATACTGGACAATCAAATTAATGACTTTCCAGGCTTCAGGATGTCTTTTTACACTATATAAAGGTGGAAATTTACATTGGAAACGTTTGGTTTAGCTGTTATAAAAGTTTGGTTTTTTAGTGCTGAAAATGCATTTTCAGCTTGCACTGTACACATTTGCTATGTGAGGCATTATCTCATAAGGGAAATACTGGACAATCAAATTAATGACTTCCCAGGCTTCAGGATGCATTTTTACACTCTATAAATGTGGAAATTTACATTGGAAACGTTTGGTTTAGCTGTTAATGAAGTTTCGTTTTTTTAGTGCTGAAAATTCATTGTCTGCTGGCGCTGTACACCTTTTCTAAGTGTTGCAATATCTCATGAAGGAAATACTGGACAATCAAATTAATGACTTTCCAGGCTTCAGGATGCCTTTCTACACTATATAAAGGTGGAAATTTACATTGGAAACGTTTGGTTTAGCTGTTATAAAAGTTTGGGTTTTTAGTGCTGTAAATGCATTTTCAGCTCGCGCTGTACACATTTGCTATGAGAGGCATTATCTCATAAGGGAAATATTGGACAATCAAATTAATGACTGCCCAGGCTTCAGGATGTCTTTTTACACTATATAAAGGTGGAAATTTACATTGGAAACGTTTAGTTTAGCTGTTATAAAAGTTTGTTTTTTTAGTGCTGTAAATGCATTTTCAGCTCGCGCTGTACATATTTGCTATGAGAGGCATTATCTCATAAGGGAAATATTGGACAATCAAATTAATGACTGCCCAGGCTTCAGGATGTCTTTTTACACTATATAAAGGTGGAAATTTACATTGTAAACGTTTAGTTTAGCTGTTATAAAAGTTTGTTTTTTTAGTGCTGAAAATGCATTTTCAGCTCGCACTGTACACATTTGCTATGTGAGGCATTATCTCATAAGGGAAATACTGGACAATCAAATTAATGACTTCCCAGGCTTCAGGATGCCTTTTTACACTCTATAAATGTGGAAATTTACATTGGAAACGTTTGGTTTAGCTGTTAATGAAGTTTCGTTTTTTTAGTGCTGAAAATTCATTGTCTGCTGGCGCTGTACACTTTTTCTAAGTGTTGCAATATCTCATGAAGGAAATACTGGACAATAAAATTAATGACTTTCCAGGCTTCAGGATGCCTTTCTACACTATATAAAGGTGGAAATTTACATTGGAAACGTTTGGTTTAGCTGTTATAAAAGTTTGGTTTTTTAGTGCTGTAAATGCATTTTCAGCTCGCGCTGTACACATTTGCTATGAGAGGCATTATCTCATAAGGGAAATATTGGACAATCAAATTAATGACTGCCCAGGCTTCAGGATGTCTTTTTACACTATATAAAGGTGGAAATTTACATTGGAAACGTTTAGTTTAGCTGTTAATGAAGTTTCGTTTTTTTAGTGCTGAAAATTCATTGTCTGCTGGCGCTGTACACTTTTTCTAAGTGTTGCAATATCTCATGAAGGAAATATTGGACAATCAAATTAATGACTGCCCAGGCTTCAGGATGTCTTTTTACACTATATAAAGGTGGAAATTTACATTGGAAACGTTTAGTTTAGCTGTTATAAAAGTTTGTTTTTTTAGTGCTGTAAATGCATTTTCAGCTCGCGCTGTACACATTTGCTATGTGAGGCATTATCTCATAAGGGAAATACTGGACAATCAAATTAATGACTGCCCAGGCTTCAGGATGTCTTTTTACACTATATAAAGGTGGAAATTTACATTGGAAACGTTTGGTTTAGCTGTTATAAAAGTTTGGTTTTTTAGTGCTGAAAATGCATTTTCAGCTCGCACTGTACACATTTGCTATGTGAGGCATTATCTCATAAGGGAAATACTGGACAATCAAATTAATGACTTCCCAGGCTTCAGGATGCCTTTTTACACTCTATAAATGTGGAAATTTACATTGGAAACGTTTGGTTTAGCTGTTAATGAAGTTTCGTTTTTTTAGTGCTGAAAATTCATTGTCTGCTGGCGCTGTACACTTTTTCTAAGTGTTGCAATATCTCATGAAGGAAATACTGGACAATCAAATTAATGACTTTCCAGGCTTCAGGATGCCTTTCTACACTATATAAAGGTGGAAATTTACATGGGAAACGTTTGGTTTAGCTGTTATAAAAGTTTGGTTTTTTAGTGCTGTAAATGCATTTTCAGCTCGCGCTGTACACATTTGCTATGAAAGGCATTATCTCATAAGGGAAATATTGGACAATCAAATTAATGACTGCCCAGGCTTCAGGATGTCTTTTTACACTATATAAAGGTGGAAATTTACATTGGAAACGTTTAGTTTAGCTGTTATAAAAGTTTGTTTTTTTAGTGCTGTAAATGCATTTTCAGCTCGCGCTGTACACATTTGCTATGAGAGGCATTATCTCATAAGGGAAATATTGGACAATCAAATTAATGACTGCCCAGGCTTCAGGATGTCTTTTTACACTATATAAAGGTGGAAATTTACATTGGAAACGTTTAGTTTAGCTGTTATAAAAGTTTGTTTTTTTAGTGCTGAAAATGCATTTTCAGCTCGCACTGTACACATTTGCTATGTGAGGCATTATCTCAGAAGGGAAATACTGGACAATCAAATTAATGACTTCCCAGGCTTCAGGATGCCTTTTTACACTCTATAAATGTGGAAATTTACATTGGAAACGTTTGGTTTAGCTGTTAATGAAGTTTCGTTTTTTTAGTGCTGAAAATTCATTGTCTGCTGGCGCTGTACACTTTTTCTAAGTGTTGCAATATCTCATGAAGGAAATACTGGACAATCAAATTAATGACTTTCCAGGCTTCAGGATGCCTTTCTACACTATATAAAGGTGGAAATTTACATTGGAAACGTTTGGTTTAGCTGTTATAAAAGTTTGGTTTTTTAGTGCTGTAAATGCATTTTCAGCTCGCGCTGTACACATTTGCTATGAGAGGCATTATCTCATAAGGGAAATATTGGACAATCAAATTAATGACTGCCCAGGCTTCAGAATGTCTTTTTACACTATATAAAGGTGGAAATTTACATTGGAAACGTTTAGTTTAGCTGTTAATGAAGTTTCGTTTTTTTAGTGCTGAAAATTCATTGTCTGCTGGCGCTGTACACTTTTTCTAAGTGTTGCAATATCTCATGAAGGAAATACTGGACAATCAAATTAATGACTTTCCAGGCTTCAGGATGCCTTTCTACACTATATAAAGGTAGAAATTTACATTGGAAACGTTTGGTTTAGCTGTTATAAAAGTTTGGTTTTTTAGTGCTGTAAATGCATTTTCAGCTCGCGCTGTACACATTTGCTATGAGAGGCATTATCTCATAAGGGAAATATTGGACAATCAAATTAATGACTGCGCAGGCTTCAGGATGTCTTTTTACACTATATAAAGGTGGAAATTTACATTGGAAACGTTTAGTTTAGCTGTTAATGAAGTTTCGTTTTTTTAGTGCTGAAAATTCATTGTCTGCTGGCGCTGTACACTTTTTCTAAATGTTGCAATATCTCATGAAGGAAATACTGGACAATCAAATTAATGACTTTCCAGGCTTCAGGATGCCTTTCTACACTATATAAAGGTGGAAATTTACATTGGAAACGTTTGGTTTAGCTGTTATAAAAGTTTGGTTTTTTTAGTGCTGTAAATGCATTTTCAGCTCGCGCTGTACACATTTGCTATGAGAGGCATTATCTCATAAGGGAAATATTGGACAATCAAATTAATGACTGCCCAGGCTTCAGGATGTCTTTTTACACTATATAAAGGTGGAAATTTACATTGGAAACGTTTGGTTTAGGTGTTATATAAGTTTGGTTTTTTAGTGCTGAAAATGCATTTTCAGCTCGCACTGTACACATTTGCTATGTGAGGCATTATCTCATAAGGGAAATACTGGACAATCAAATTAATGACTTCCCAGGCTTCAGGATGCCTTTTTACACTCTATAAATGTGGAAATTTACATTGGAAACGTTTGGTTTAGCTGTTAATGAAGTTTCGTTTTTTTAGTGCTGAAAATTCATTGTCTGCTGGCGCTGTACACTTTTTCTAAGTGTTGCAATATCTCATGAAGGAAATACTGGACAATCAAATTAATGACTTTCCAGGCTTCAGGATGCCTTTCTACACTATATAAAGGTGGAAATTTACATGGGAAACGTTTGGTTTAGCTGTTATAAAAGTTTGGTTTTTTAGTGCTGTAAATGCATTTTCAGCTCGCGCTGTACACATTTGCTATGAGAGGCATTATCTCAGAAGGGAAATATTGGACAATCAAATTAATGACTGCCCAGGCTTCAGGATGTCTTTTTACACTCTATAAAGGTGGAAATTTACATTGGAAACGTTTGGTTTAGCTGTTATAAAAGTTTGGTTTTTTAGTGCTGTAAATGCATTTTCAGCTCGCGCTGTACACATTTGCTATGAGAGGCATTATCTCATAAGGGAAATACTGGACAATCAAATTAATGACTGCCCAGGCTTCAGGATGTCTTTTTACACTATATAAAGGTGGAAATTTACATTGGAAACGTTTGGTTTAGCTGTTATAAAAGTTTGTTTTTTTAGTGCTGTAAATGCATTTTCAGCTCGCACTGTACACATTTGCTATGAGAGGCATTATCTCATAAGGGAAATATTGGACAATCAAATTAATGACTGCCCAGGCTTCAGGATGTCTTTTTACACTATATAAAGGTGGAAATTTACATTGGAAACGTTTGGTTTAGCTGTTATAAAAGTTTGTTTTTTTAGTGCTGTAAATGCATTTTCAGCTCGCACTGTACACATTTGCTATGAGAGGCATTATCTCATAAGGGAAATATTGGACAATCAAATTAATGACTGCCCAGGCTTCAGGATGTCTTTTTACACTATATAAAGGTGGAAATTTACATTGGAAACGTTTGGTTTAGCTGTTATAAAAGTTTGTTTTTTTAGTGCTGTAAATGCATTTTCAGCTCGCACTGTACACATTTGCTATGAGAGGCATTATCTCATAAGGGAAATATTGGACAATCAAATTAATGACTGCCCAGGCTTCAGGATGTCTTTTTACACTATATAAAGGTGGAAATTTACATTTGAAACGTTTGGTTTAGCTGTTATAAAAGTTTGGTTTTTTAGTGCTGAAAATGCATTTTCAGCTCGCGCTGTACACATTTGCTATGAGAGGCATTATCTCATAAGGGAAATATTGGACAATCAAATTAATGACTGCCCAGGCTTCAGGATGTCTTTTTACACTATATAAAGGTGGAAATTTACATTGGAAACGTTTGGTTTAGCTGTTATAAAAGTTTGGTTTTTTAGTGCTGTAAATGCATTTTCAGCTCGCGCTGTACACATTTGCTATGAGAGGCATTATCTCATAAGGGAAATATTGGACAATCAAATTAATGACTGCCCAGGTTTCAGGATGTCTTTTTACACTATATAAAGGTGGAAATTTACATTGGAAACGTTTGGTTTAGGTGTTATATAAGTTTGGTTTTTTAGTGCTGAAAATGCATTTTCAGCTCGCACTGTGCACATTTGCTATGTGAGGCATTATCTCATAAGGGAAATACTGGACAATCAAATTAATGACTTCCCAGGCTTCAGGATGCCTTTTTACACTCTATAAATGTGGAAATTTACATTGGAAACGTTTGGTTTAGCTGTTAATGAAGTTTCGTTTTTTTAGTGCTGAAAATTCATTGTCTGCTGGCGCTGTACACTTTTTCTAAGTTTTGCAATATCTCATGTAGGAAATACTGGACAATCAAATTAATGACTTTCCAGGCTTCAGGATGCCTTTCTACACTATATAAAGGTGGAAATTTACATTGGAAACGTTTGGTTTAGCTGTTATAAAAGTTTGTTTTTTTAGTGCTGTAAATGCATTTTCAGCTCGCGCTGTACACATTTGCTATGTGAGGCATTATCTCATAAGGGAAATACTGGACAATCAAATTAATGACTGCCCAGGCTTCAGGATGTCTTTTTACACTATATAAAGGTGGAAATTTACATTGGAAACGTTTGGTTTAGCTGTTATAAAAGTTTGGTTTTTTAGTGCTGAAAATGCATTTTCAGCTCGCACTGTACACATTTGCTATGTGAGGCATTATCTCATAAGGGAAATACTGGACAATCAAATTAATGACTTCCCAGGCTTCAGGATGCCTTTTTACACTCTATAAATGTGGAAATTTACATTGGAAACGTTTGGTTTAGCTGTTAATGAAGTTTCGTTTTTTTAGTGCTGAAAATTCATTGTCTGCTGGCGCTGTACACTTTTTCTAAGTGTTGCAATATCTCATGAAGGAAATACTGGACAATCAAATTAATGACTTTCCAGGCTTCAGGATGCCTTTCTACACTATATAAAGGTGGAAATTTACATTGGAAACGTTTGGTTTAGCTGTTAATGAAGTTTCGTTTTTTTAGTGCTGAAAATTCATTGTCTGCTGGCGCTGTAACACTTTTTCTAAGTGTTGCAATATCTCATGAAGGAAATACTGGACAATCAAATTAATGACTTTCCAGGCTTCAGGGTGCCTTTCTACACTATATAAAGGTGGAAATTTACATTGGAAACGTTTGGTTTAGCTGTTATAAAAGTTTGGTTTTTTTAGTGCTGTAAATGCATTTTCAGCTCGCGCTGTACACATTTGCTATGAGAGGCATTATCTCATAAGGGAAATATTGGACAATCAAATTAATGACTGCCCAGGCTTCAGGATGTCTTTTTACACTATATAAAGGTGGAAATTTACATTGGAAACGTTTAGTTTAGCTGTTAATGAAGTTTCGTTTTTTTAGTGCTGAAAATTCATTGTCTACTGGCGCTGTACACTTTTTCTAAGTGTTGCAATATCTCATGAAGGAAATACTGGACAATCAAATTAATGACTTTCCACGCTTCAGGATGCCTTTCTACACTATATAAAGGTGGAAATTTACATTGGAAACGTTTGGTTTAGCTTTTATAAAAGTTTGGTTTTTTAGTGCTGTAAATGCATTTTCAGCTCGCGCTGTACACATTTGCTATGAGAGGCATTATCTCATAAGGGAAATATTGGACAATCAAATTAATGACTGCCCAGGCTTCAGGATGTCTTTTTACACTATATAAAGGAGGAAATTTACATTGGAAACGTTTGGTTTAGGTGTTATAAAAGTTTGGTTTTTTAGTGCTGAAAATGCATTTTCAGCTCGCGCTGTACACATTTGCTATGAGAGGCATTATCTCATAAAGGAAATATTGGACAATCGAATTAATGACTGCCCAGGCTTCAGGATGTCTTTTTACACTATATAAAGGTGGAAATTTACATTGGAAACGTTTGGTTTAGCTGTTATAAAAGTTTGGTTTTTTAGTGCTGAAAATGCATTTTCAGCTCGCACTGTACACATTTGCTATGTGAGGCATTATCTCATAAGGGAAATACTGGACAATCAAATTAATGACTTCCCAGGCTTCAGGATGCCTTTTTACACTATATAAAGGTGGAAATTTACATTGGAAAGTTTGGTTTAGCTGTTATAAAAGTTTGGTTTTTTAGTGCTGTAAATGCATTTTCAGCTCGCACTGTACACATTTGCTGTGAGGCATTATCTCATAAGGGAAATACTGGACAATCAAATTAATGACTTCCCAGGCTTCAGGATGCCTTTTTACACTCTATAAATGTGGAAATTTACATTGGAAACGTTTGGTTTAGCTGTTAATGAAGTTTCGTTTTTTTAGTGCTGAAAATTCATTGTCTGCTGGCGCTGTACACTTTTTCTAAGTGTTGCAATATCTCATGAAGGAAATACTGGACAATCAAATTAATGACTTTCCAGGCTTCAGGATGCCTTTCTACACTATATAAAGGTGGAAATTTACATTGGAAACGTTTGGTTTAGCTGTTATAAAAGTTTGGTTTTTTAGTGCTGTAAATGCATTTTCAGCTCGCGCTGTACACATTTGCTATGAGAGGCATTATCTCATAAGGGAAATATTGGACAATCAAATTAATGACTGCCCAGGCTTCAGGATGTCTTTTTACACTATATAAAGGTGGAAATTTACATTGGAAACGTTTGGTTTAGCTGTTATAAAAGTTTGTTTTTTTAGTGCTGTAAATGCATTTTCAGCTCGCACTGTACACATTTGCTATGAGAGGCATTATCTCATAAGGGAAATATTGGACAATCAAATTAATGACTGCCCAGGCTTCAGGATGTCTTTTTACACTATATAAAGGTGGAAATTTACATTGGAAACGTTTGGTTTAGCTGTTATAAAAGTTTGTTTTTTTAGTGCTGTAAATGCATTTTCAGCTCGCACTGTACACATTTGCTATGAGAGGCATTATCTCATAAGGGAAATATTGGACAATCAAATTAATGACTGCCCAGGCTTCAGGATGTCTTTTTACACTATATAAAGGTGGAAATTTACATTTGAAACGTTTGGTTTAGCTGTTATAAAAGTTTGGTTTTTTAGTGCTGAAAATGCATTTTCAGCTCGCGCTGTACACATTTGCTATGAGAGGCATTATCTCATAAGGGAAATATTGGACAATCAAATTAATGACTGCCCAGGCTTCAGGATGTCTTTTTACACTATATAAAGGTGGAAATTTACATTGGAAACGTTTGGTTTAGCTGTTATAAAAGTTTGGTTTTTTAGTGCTGTAAATGCATTTTCAGCTCGCGCTGTACACATTTGCTATGAGAGGCATTATCTCATAAGGGAAATATTGGACAATCAAATTAATGACTGCCCAGGTTTCAGGATGTCTTTTTACACTATATAAAGGTGGAAATTTACATTGGAAACGTTTGGTTTAGGTGTTATATAAGTTTGGTTTTTTAGTGCTGAAAATGCATTTTCAGCTCGCACTGTGCACATTTGCTATGTGAGGCATTATCTCATAAGGGAAATACTGGACAATCAAATTAATGACTTCCCAGGCTTCAGGATGCCTTTTTACACTCTATAAATGTGGAAATTTACATTGGAAACGTTTGGTTTAGCTGTTAATGAAGTTTCGTTTTTTTAGTGCTGAAAATTCATTGTCTGCTGGCGCTGTACACTTTTTCTAAGTTTTGCAATATCTCATGTAGGAAATACTGGACAATCAAATTAATGACTTTCCAGGCTTCAGGATGCCTTTCTACACTATATAAAGGTGGAAATTTACATTGGAAACGTTTGGTTTAGCTGTTATAAAAGTTTGTTTTTTTAGTGCTGTAAATGCATTTTCAGCTCGCGCTGTACACATTTGCTATGTGAGGCATTATCTCATAAGGGAAATACTGGACAATCAAATTAATGACTGCCCAGGCTTCAGGATGTCTTTTTACACTATATAAAGGTGGAAATTTACATTGGAAACGTTTGGTTTAGCTGTTATAAAAGTTTGGTTTTTTAGTGCTGAAAATGCATTTTCAGCTCGCACTGTACACATTTGCTATGTGAGGCATTATCTCATAAGGGAAATACTGGACAATCAAATTAATGACTTCCCAGGCTTCAGGATGCCTTTTTACACTCTATAAATGTGGAAATTTACATTGGAAACGTTTGGTTTAGCTGTTAATGAAGTTTCGTTTTTTTAGTGCTGAAAATTCATTGTCTGCTGGCGCTGTACACTTTTTCTAAGTGTTGCAATATCTCATGAAGGAAATACTGGACAATCAAATTAATGACTTTCCAGGCTTCAGGATGCCTTTCTACACTATATAAAGGTGGAAATTTACATTGGAAACGTTTGGTTTAGCTGTTAATGAAGTTTCGTTTTTTTAGTGCTGAAAATTCATTGTCTGCTGGCGCTGTAACACTTTTTCTAAGTGTTGCAATATCTCATGAAGGAAATACTGGACAATCAAATTAATGACTTTCCAGGCTTCAGGGTGCCTTTCTACACTATATAAAGGTGGAAATTTACATTGGAAACGTTTGGTTTAGCTGTTATAAAAGTTTGGTTTTTTTAGTGCTGTAAATGCATTTTCAGCTCGCGCTGTACACATTTGCTATGAGAGGCATTATCTCATAAGGGAAATATTGGACAATCAAATTAATGACTGCCCAGGCTTCAGGATGTCTTTTTACACTATATAAAGGTGGAAATTTACATTGGAAACGTTTAGTTTAGCTGTTAATGAAGTTTCGTTTTTTTAGTGCTGAAAATTCATTGTCTACTGGCGCTGTACACTTTTTCTAAGTGTTGCAATATCTCATGAAGGAAATACTGGACAATCAAATTAATGACTTTCCACGCTTCAGGATGCCTTTCTACACTATATAAAGGTGGAAATTTACATTGGAAACGTTTGGTTTAGCTTTTATAAAAGTTTGGTTTTTTAGTGCTGTAAATGCATTTTCAGCTCGCGCTGTACACATTTGCTATGAGAGGCATTATCTCATAAGGGAAATATTGGACAATCAAATTAATGACTGCCCAGGCTTCAGGATGTCTTTTTACACTATATAAAGGAGGAAATTTACATTGGAAACGTTTGGTTTAGGTGTTATAAAAGTTTGGTTTTTTAGTGCTGAAAATGCATTTTCAGCTCGCGCTGTACACATTTGCTATGAGAGGCATTATCTCATAAAGGAAATATTGGACAATCGAATTAATGACTGCCCAGGCTTCAGGATGTCTTTTTACACTATATAAAGGTGGAAATTTACATTGGAAACGTTTGGTTTAGCTGTTATAAAAGTTTGGTTTTTTAGTGCTGAAAATGCATTTTCAGCTCGCACTGTACACATTTGCTATGTGAGGCATTATCTCATAAGGGAAATACTGGACAATCAAATTAATGACTTCCCAGGCTTCAGGATGCCTTTTTACACTATATAAAGGTGGAAATTTACATTGGAAAGTTTGGTTTAGCTGTTATAAAAGTTTGGTTTTTTAGTGCTGTAAATGCATTTTCAGCTCGCGCTGTATACATTTGCCTATGAGAGGCATTATCTCATAAAGGAAATATTGGACAATCGAATTAATGACTGCCCAGGCTTCAGGATGTCTTTTTACACTATATAAAGGTGGAAATTTACATTGGAAACGTTTGGTTTAGCTGTTATAAAAGTTTGGTTTTTTAGTGCTGAAAATGCATTTTCAGCTCGCACTGTACACATTTGCTATGTGAGGCATTATCTCATAAGGGAAATACTGGACAATCAAATTAATGACTTCCCAGGCTTCAGGATGCCTTTTTACACTCTATAAATGTGGAAATTTACATTGGAAACGTTTGGTTTAGCTGTTAATGAAGTTTCGTTTTTTTAGTGCTGAAAATTCATTGTCTGCTGGCGCTGTACACTTTTTCTAAGTGTTGCAATATCTCATGAAGGAAATACTGGACAATCAAATTAATGACTTTCCAGGCTTCAGGGTGCCTTTCTACACTATATAAAGGTGGAAATTTACATTGGAAACGTTTGGTTTAGCTGTTATAAAAGTTTGGTTTTTTTAGTGCTGTAAATGCATTTTCAGCTCGCGCTGTACACATTTGCTATGAGAGGCATTATCTCATAAGGGAAATATTGGACAATCAAATTAATGACTGCCCAGGCTTCAGGATGTCTTTTTACACTATATAAAGGTGGAAATTTACATTGGAAACGTTTAGTTTAGCTGTTAATGAAGTTTCGTTTTTTTAGTGCTGAAAATTCATTGTCTACTGGCGCTGTACACTTTTTCTAAGTGTTGCAATATCTCATGAAGGAAATACTGGACAATCAAATTAATGACTTTCCACGCTTCAGGATGCCTTTCTACACTATATAAAGGTGGAAATTTACATTGGAAACGTTTGGTTTAGCTTTTATAAAAGTTTGGTTTTTTAGTGCTGTAAATGCATTTTCAGCTCGCGCTGTACACATTTGCTATGAGAGGCATTATCTCATAAGGGAAATATTGGACAATCAAATTAATGACTGCCCAGGCTTCAGGATGTCTTTTTACACTATATAAAGGAGGAAATTTACATTGGAAACGTTTGGTTTAGGTGTTATAAAAGTTTGGTTTTTTAGTGCTGAAAATGCATTTTCAGCTCGCGCTGTACACATTTGCTATGAGAGGCATTATCTCATAAAGGAAATATTGGACAATCGAATTAATGACTGCCCAGGCTTCAGGATGTCTTTTTACACTATATAAAGGTGGAAATTTACATTGGAAACGTTTGGTTTAGCTGTTATAAAAGTTTGGTTTTTTAGTGCTGAAAATGCATTTTCAGCTCGCACTGTACACATTTGCTATGTGAGGCATTATCTCATAAGGGAAATACTGGACAATCAAATTAATGACTTCCCAGGCTTCAGGATGCCTTTTTACACTATATAAAGGTGGAAATTTACATTGGAAAGTTTGGTTTAGCTGTTATAAAAGTTTGGTTTTTTAGTGCTGTAAATGCATTTTCAGCTCGCGCTGTATACATTTGCCTATGAGAGGCATTATCTCATAAAGGAAATATTGGACAATCGAATTAATGACTGCCCAGGCTTCAGGATGTCTTTTTACACTATATAAAGGTGGAAATTTACATTGGAAACGTTTGGTTTAGCTGTTATAAAAGTTTGGTTTTTTAGTGCTGAAAATCCATTTTCAGCTCGCACTGTACACATTTGCTATGTGAGGCATTATCTCATAAGGGAAATACTGGACAATCAAATTAATGACTTCCCAGGCTTCAGGATGCCTTTTTACACTCTATAAATGTGGAAATTTACATTGGAAACGTTTGGTTTAGCTGTTAATGAAGTTTCGTTTTTTTAGTGCTGAAAATTCATTGTCTGCTGGCGCTGTACACTTTTTCTAAGTGTTGCAATATCTCATGAAGGAAATACTGGACAATCAAATTAATGACTTTCCAGGCTTCAGGGTGCCTTTCTACACTATATAAAGGTGGAAATTTACATTGGAAACGTTTGGTTTAGCTGTTATAAAAGTTTGGTTTTTTTAGTGCTGTAAATGCATTTTCAGCTCGCGCTGTACACATTTGCTATGAGAGGCATTATCTCATAAGGGAAATATTGGACAATCAAATTAATGACTGCCCAGGCTTCAGGATGTCTTTTTACACTATATAAAGGTGGAAATTTACATTGGAAACGTTTAGTTTAGCTGTTAATGAAGTTTCGTTTTTTTAGTGCTGAAAATTCATTGTCTACTGGCGCTGTACACTTTTTCTAAGTGTTGCAATATCTCATGAAGGAAATACTGGACAATCAAATTAATGACTTTCCAGGCTTCAGGATGCCTTTCTACACTATATAAAGGTGGAAATTTACATTGGAAACGTTTGGTTTAGCTGTTATAAAAGTTTGGTTTTTTAGTGCTGTAAATGCATTTTCAGCTCGCGCTGTACACATTTGCTATGAGAGGCATTATCTCATAAGGGAAATATTGGACAATCAAATTAATGACTGCCCAGGCTTCAGGATGTCTTTTTACACTATATAAAGGTGGAAATTTACATTGGAAACGTTTGGTTTAGCTGTTATAAAAGTTTGGTTTTTTAGTGCTGAAAATGCATTTTCAGCTCGCACTGTACACATTTGCTATGTGAGGCATTATCTCATAAGGAAAATACTGGACAATCAAATTAATGACTTCCCAGGCTTCAGGATGCATTTTTACACTCTATAAATGTGGAAATTTACATTGGAAACGTTTGGTTTAGCTGTTATAAAAGTTTGTTTTTTTAGTGCTGTAAATGCATTTTCAGCTCGCGCTGTACACATTTGCTATGTGAGGCATTATCTCATAAGGGAAATACTGGACAATCAAATTAATGACTGCCCAGGCTTCAGGATGTCTTTTTACACTATATAAAGGTGGAAATTTACATTGGAAACGTTTGGTTTAGCTGTTATAAAAGTTTGGTTTTTTAGTGCTGAAAATGCATTTTCAGCTCGCACTGTACACATTTGCTATGTGAGGCATTATCTCATAAGGGAAATACTGGACAATCAAATTAATGACTTCCCAGGCTTCAGGATGCCTTTTTACACTCTATAAATGTGGAAATTTACATTGGAAACGTTTGGTTTAGCTGTTAATGAAGTTTCGTTTTTTTAGTGCTGAAAATTCATTGTCTGCTGGCGCTGTACACTTTTTCTAAGTGTTGCAATATCTCATGAAGGAAATACTGGACAATCAAATTAATGACTTTCCAGGCTTCAGGGTGCCTTTCTACACTATATAAAGGTGGAAATTTACATTGGAAACGTTTGGTTTAGCTGTTATAAAAGTTTGGTTTTTTTAGTGCTGTAAATGCATTTTCAGCTCGCGCTGTACACATTTGCTATGAGAGGCATTATCTCATAAGGGAAATATTGGACAATCAAATTAATGACTGCCCAGGCTTCAGGATGTCTTTTTACACTATATAAAGGTGGAAATTTACATTGGAAACGTTTAGTTTAGCTGTTAATGAAGTTTCGTTTTTTTAGTGCTGAAAATTCATTGTCTACTGGCGCTGTACACTTTTTCTAAGTGTTGCAATATCTCATGAAGGAAATACTGGACAATCAAATTAATGACTTTCCAGGCTTCAGGATGCCTTTCTACACTATATAAAGGTGGAAATTTACATTGGAAACGTTTGGTTTAGCTGTTATAAAAGTTTGGTTTTTTAGTGCTGTAAATGCATTTTCAGCTCGCGCTGTACACATTTGCTATGAGAGGCATTATCTCATAAGGGAAATATTGGACAATCAAATTAATGACTGCCCAGGCTTCAGGATGTCTTTTTACACTATATAAAGGTGGAAATTTACATTGGAAACGTTTGGTTTAGCTGTTATAAAAGTTTGGTTTTTTAGTGCTGAAAATGCATTTTCAGCTCGCACTGTACACATTTGCTATGTGAGGCATTATCTCATAAGGAAAATACTGGACAATCAAATTAATGACTTCCCAGGCTTCAGGATGCATTTTTACACTCTATAAATGTGGAAATTTACATTGGAAACGTTTGGTTTAGCTGTTATAAAAGTTTGTTTTTTTAGTGCTGTAAATGCATTTTCAGCTCGCGCTGTACACATTTGCTATGTGAGGCATTATCTCATAAGGGAAATACTGGACAATCAAATTAATGACTGCCCAGGCTTCAGGATGTCTTTTTACACTATATAAAGGTGGAAATTTACATTGGAAACGTTTGGTTTAGCTGTTATAAAAGTTTGGTTTTTTAGTGCTGAAAATGCATTTTCAGCTCGCACTGTACACATTTGCTATGTGAGGCATTATCTCATAAGGGAAATACTGGACAATCAAATTAATGACTTCCCAGGCTTCAGGATGCCTTTTTACACTCTATAAATGTGGAAATTTACATTGGAAACGTTTGGTTTAGCTGTTAATGAAGTTTCGTTTTTTTAGTGCTGAAAATTCATTGTCTGCTGGCGCTGTAACACTTTTTCTAAGTGTTGCAATATCTCATGAAGGAAATACTGGACAATCAAATTAATGACTTTCCAGGCTTCAGGGTGCCTTTCTACACTATATAAAGGTGGAAATTTACATTGGAAACGTTTGGTTTAGCTGTTATAAAAGTTTGGTTTTTTTAGTGCTGTAAATGCATTTTCAGCTCGCGCTGTACACATTTGCTATGAGAGGCATTATCTCATAAGGGAAATATTGGACAATCAAATTAATGACTGCCCAGGCTTCAGGATGTCTTTTTACACTATATAAAGGTGGAAATTTACATTGGAAACGTTTAGTTTAGCTGTTAATGAAGTTTCGTTTTTTTAGTGCTGAAAATTCATTGTCTACTGGCGCTGTACACTTTTTCTAAGTGTTGCAATATCTCATGAAGGAAATACTGGACAATCAAATTAATGACTTTCCACGCTTCAGGATGCCTTTCTACACTATATAAAGGTGGAAATTTACATTGGAAACGTTTGGTTTAGCTTTTATAAAAGTTTGGTTTTTTAGTGCTGTAAATGCATTTTCAGCTCGCGCTGTACACATTTGCTATGAGAGGCATTATCTCATAAGGGAAATATTGGACAATCAAATTAATGACTGCCCAGGCTTCAGGATGTCTTTTTACACTATATAAAGGAGGAAATTTACATTGGAAACGTTTGGTTTAGGTGTTATAAAAGTTTGGTTTTTTAGTGCTGAAAATGCATTTTCAGCTCGCGCTGTACACATTTGCTATGAGAGGCATTATCTCATAAAGGAAATATTGGACAATCGAATTAATGACTGCCCAGGCTTCATGATGTCTTTTTACACTATATAAAGGTGGAAATTTACATTGGAAACGTTTGGTTTAGCTGTTATAAAAGTTTGGTTTTTTAGTGCTGAAAATGCATTTTCAGCTCGCACTGTACACATTTGCTATGTGAGGCATTATCTCATAAGGGAAATACTGGACAATCAAATTAATGACTTCCCAGGCTTCAGGATGCCTTTTTACACTATATAAAGGTGGAAATTTACATTGGAAAGTTTGGTTTAGCTGTTATAAAAGTTTGGTTTTTTAGTGCTGTAAATGCATTTTCAGCTCGCGCTGTATACATTTGCCTATGAGAGGCATTATCTCATAAAGGAAATATTGGACAATCGAATTAATGACTGCCCAGGCTTCAGGATGTCTTTTTACACTATATAAAGGTGGAAATTTACATTGGAAACGTTTGGTTTAGCTGTTATAAAAGTTTGGTTTTTTAGTGCTGAAAATGCATTTTCAGCTCGCACTGTACACATTTGCTATGTGAGGCATTATCTCATAAGGGAAATACTGGACAATCAAATTAATGACTTCCCAGGCTTCAGGATGCCTTTTTACACTCTATAAATGTGGAAATTTACATTGGAAACGTTTGGTTTAGCTGTTAATGAAGTTTCGTTTTTTTAGTGCTGAAAATTCATTGTCTGCTGGCGCTGTACACTTTTTCTAAGTGTTGCAATATCTCATGAAGGAAATACTGGACAATCAAATTAATGACTTTCCAGGCTTCAGGGTGCCTTTCTACACTATATAAAGGTGGAAATTTACATTGGAAACGTTTGGTTTAGCTGTTATAAAAGTTTGGTTTTTTTAGTGCTGTAAATGCATTTTCAGCTCGCGCTGTACACATTTGCTATGAGAGGCATTATCTCATAAGGGAAATATTGGACAATCAAATTAATGACTGCCCAGGCTTCAGGATGTCTTTTTACACTATATAAAGGTGGAAATTTACATTGGAAACGTTTAGTTTAGCTGTTAATGAAGTTTCGTTTTTTTAGTGCTGAAAATTCATTGTCTACTGGCGCTGTACACTTTTTCTAAGTGTTGCAATATCTCATGAAGGAAATACTGGACAATCAAATTAATGACTTTCCACGCTTCAGGATGCCTTTCTACACTATATAAAGGTGGAAATTTACATTGGAAACGTTTGGTTTAGCTTTTATAAAAGTTTGGTTTTTTAGTGCTGTAAATGCATTTTCAGCTCGCGCTGTACACATTTGCTATGAGAGGCATTATCTCATAAGGGAAATATTGGACAATCAAATTAATGACTGCCCAGGCTTCAGGATGTCTTTTTACACTATATAAAGGAGGAAATTTACATTGGAAACGTTTGGTTTAGGTGTTATAAAAGTTTGGTTTTTTAGTGCTGAAAATGCATTTTCAGCTCGCGCTGTACACATTTGCTATGAGAGGCATTATCTCATAAAGGAAATATTGGACAATCGAATTAATGACTGCCCAGGCTTCAGGATGTCTTTTTACACTATATAAAGGTGGAAATTTACATTGGAAACGTTTGGTTTAGCTGTTATAAAAGTTTGGTTTTTTAGTGCTGAAAATGCATTTTCAGCTCGCACTGTACACATTTGCTATGTGAGGCATTATCTCATAAGGGAAATACTGGACAATCAAATTAATGACTTCCCAGGCTTCAGGATGCCTTTTTACACTATATAAAGGTGGAAATTTACATTGGAAAGTTTGGTTTAGCTGTTATAAAAGTTTGGTTTTTTAGTGCTGTAAATGCATTTTCAGCTCGCGCTGTATACATTTGCCTATGAGAGGCATTATCTCATAAAGGAAATATTGGACAATCGAATTAATGACTGCCCAGGCTTCAGGATGTCTTTTTACACTATATAAAGGTGGAAATTTACATTGGAAACGTTTGGTTTAGCTGTTATAAAAGTTTGGTTTTTTAGTGCTGAAAATCCATTTTCAGCTCGCACTGTACACATTTGCTATGTGAGGCATTATCTCATAAGGGAAATACTGGACAATCAAATTAATGACTTCCCAGGCTTCAGGATGCCTTTTTACACTCTATAAATGTGGAAATTTACATTGGAAACGTTTGGTTTAGCTGTTAATGAAGTTTCGTTTTTTTAGTGCTGAAAATTCATTGTCTGCTGGCGCTGTACACTTTTTCTAAGTGTTGCAATATCTCATGAAGGAAATACTGGACAATCAAATTAATGACTTTCCAGGCTTCAGGGTGCCTTTCTACACTATATAAAGGTGGAAATTTACATTGGAAACGTTTGGTTTAGCTGTTATAAAAGTTTGGTTTTTTTAGTGCTGTAAATGCATTTTCAGCTCGCGCTGTACACATTTGCTATGAGAGGCATTATCTCATAAGGGAAATATTGGACAATCAAATTAATGACTGCCCAGGCTTCAGGATGTCTTTTTACACTATATAAAGGTGGAAATTTACATTGGAAACGTTTAGTTTAGCTGTTAATGAAGTTTCGTTTTTTTAGTGCTGAAAATTCATTGTCTACTGGCGCTGTACACTTTTTCTAAGTGTTGCAATATCTCATGAAGGAAATACTGGACAATCAAATTAATGACTTTCCAGGCTTCAGGATGCCTTTCTACACTATATAAAGGTGGAAATTTACATTGGAAACGTTTGGTTTAGCTGTTATAAAAGTTTGGTTTTTTAGTGCTGTAAATGCATTTTCAGCTCGCGCTGTACACATTTGCTATGAGAGGCATTATCTCATAAGGGAAATATTGGACAATCAAATTAATGACTGCCCAGGCTTCAGGATGTCTTTTTACACTATATAAAGGTGGAAATTTACATTGGAAACGTTTGGTTTAGCTGTTATAAAAGTTTGGTTTTTTAGTGCTGAAAATGCATTTTCAGCTCGCACTGTACACATTTGCTATGTGAGGCATTATCTCATAAGGAAAATACTGGACAATCAAATTAATGACTTCCCAGGCTTCAGGATGCATTTTTACACTCTATAAATGTGGAAATTTACATTGGAAACGTTTGGTTTAGCTGTTATAAAAGTTTGTTTTTTTAGTGCTGTAAATGCATTTTCAGCTCGCGCTGTACACATTTGCTATGTGAGGCATTATCTCATAAGGGAAATACTGGACAATCAAATTAATGACTGCCCAGGCTTCAGGATGTCTTTTTACACTATATAAAGGTGGAAATTTACATTGGAAACGTTTGGTTTAGCTGTTATAAAAGTTTGGTTTTTTAGTGCTGAAAATGCATTTTCAGCTCGCACTGTACACATTTGCTATGTGAGGCATTATCTCATAAGGGAAATACTGGACAATCAAATTAATGACTTCCCAGGCTTCAGGATGCCTTTTTACACTCTATAAATGTGGAAATTTACATTGGAAACGTTTGGTTTAGCTGTTAATGAAGTTTCGTTTTTTTAGTGCTGAAAATTCATTGTCTGCTGGCGCTGTACACTTTTTCTAAGTGTTGCAATATCTCATGAAGGAAATACTGGACAATCAAATTAATGACTTTCCAGGCTTCAGGGTGCCTTTCTACACTATATAAAGGTGGAAATTTACATTGGAAACGTTTGGTTTAGCTGTTATAAAAGTTTGGTTTTTTTAGTGCTGTAAATGCATTTTCAGCTCGCGCTGTACACATTTGCTATGAGAGGCATTATCTCATAAGGGAAATATTGGACAATCAAATTAATGACTGCCCAGGCTTCAGGATGTCTTTTTACACTATATAAAGGTGGAAATTTACATTGGAAACGTTTAGTTTAGCTGTTAATGAAGTTTCGTTTTTTTAGTGCTGAAAATTCATTGTCTACTGGCGCTGTACACTTTTTCTAAGTGTTGCAATATCTCATGAAGGAAATACTGGACAATCAAATTAATGACTTTCCAGGCTTCAGGATGCCTTTCTACACTATATAAAGGTGGAAATTTACATTGGAAACGTTTGGTTTAGCTGTTATAAAAGTTTGGTTTTTTAGTGCTGTAAATGCATTTTCAGCTCGCGCTGTACACATTTGCTATGAGAGGCATTATCTCATAAGGGAAATATTGGACAATCAAATTAATGACTGCCCAGGCTTCAGGATGTCTTTTTACACTATATAAAGGTGGAAATTTACATTGGAAACGTTTGGTTTAGCTGTTATAAAAGTTTGGTTTTTTAGTGCTGAAAATGCATTTTCAGCTCGCACTGTACACATTTGCTATGTGAGGCATTATCTCATAAGGAAAATACTGGACAATCAAATTAATGACTTCCCAGGCTTCAGGATGCATTTTTACACTCTATAAATGTGGAAATTTACATTGGAAACGTTTGGTTTAGCTGTTATAAAAGTTTGTTTTTTTAGTGCTGTAAATGCATTTTCAGCTCGCGCTGTACACATTTGCTATGTGAGGCATTATCTCATAAGGGAAATACTGGACAATCAAATTAATGACTGCCCAGGCTTCAGGATGTCTTTTTACACTATATAAAGGTGGAAATTTACATTGGAAACGTTTGGTTTAGCTGTTATAAAAGTTTGGTTTTTTAGTGCTGAAAATGCATTTTCAGCTCGCACTGTACACATTTGCTATGTGAGGCATTATCTCATAAGGGAAATACTGGACAATCAAATTAATGACTTCCCAGGCTTCAGGATGCCTTTTTACACTCTATAAATGTGGAAATTTACATTGGAAACGTTTGGTTTAGCTGTTAATGAAGTTTCGTTTTTTTAGTGCTGAAAATTCATTGTCTGCTGGCGCTGTACACTTTTTCTAAGTGTTGCAATATCTCATGAAGGAAATACTGGACAATCAAATTAATGACTTTCCAGGCTTCAGGATGCCTTTCTACACTATATAAAGGTGGAAATTTACATTGGAAACGTTTGGTTTAGCTGTTATAAAAGTTTGGTTTTTTAGTGCTGTAAATGCATTTTCAGCTCGCGCTGTACACATTTGCTATGAGAGGCATTATCTCATAAGGGAAATATTGGACAATCAAATTAATGACTGCCCAGGCTTCAGGATGTCTTTTTACACTATATAAAGGTGGAAATTTACATTGGAAACATTTAGTTTAGCTGTTAATGAAGTTTCGTTTTTTTAGTGCTGAAAATTCATTGTCTGCTGGCGCTGTACACTTTTTCTAAGTGTTGCAATATCTCATGAAGGAAATACTGGACAATCAAATTAATGACTTTCCAGGCTTCAGGATGCCTTTCTACACTATATAAAGGTGGAAATTTACATTGGAAACGTTTGGTTTAGCTGTTATAAAAGTTTGGTTTTTTAGTGCTGTAAATGCATTTTCAGCTCGCGCTGTACACATTTGCTATGAGAGGCATTATCTCATAAGGGAAATATTGGACAATCAAATTAATGACTGCCCAGGCTTCAGGATGTCTTTTTACACTATATAAAGGTGGAAATTTACATTGGAAACGTTTAGTTTAGCTGTTAATGAAGTTTCGTTTTTTTAGTGCTGGAAATTCATTGTCTGCTGGCGCTGTACACTTTTTCTAAGTGTTGCAATATCTCATGAAGGAAATACTGGACAATCAAATTAAAGACTTTCCAGGCTTCAGGATGCCTTTTTACACTATATAAAGGTGGAAATTTACATTGGAAACGTTTGGTTTAGCTGTTATAAAAGTTTGGTTTTTTAGTGCTGTAAATGCATTTTCAGCTCGCGCTGTACACATTTGCTATGAGAGGCATTATCTCATAAGGGAAATATTGGACAATCAAATTAATGACTGCCCAGGCTTCAGGATGTCTTTTTACACTATATAAAGGTGGAAATTTACATTGGAAACATTTAGTTTAGCTGTTAATGAAGTTTCGTTTTTTTAGTGCTGAAAATTCATTGTCTGCTGGCGCTGTACACTTTTTCTAAGTGTTGCAATATCTCATGAAGGAAATACTGGACAATCAAATTAATGACTTTCCAGGCTTCAGGATGCCTTTCTACACTATATAAAGGTGGAAATTTACATTGGAAACGTTTGGTTTAGCTGTTATAAAAGTTTGTTTTTTTAGTGCTGTAAATGCATTTTCAGCTCGCGCTGTACACATTTGCTATGAGAGGCATTATCTCATAAGGGAAATATTGGACAATCAAATTAATGACTGCCCAGGCTTCAGGATGTCTTTTTACACTATATAAAGGTGGAAATTTACATTGGAAACGTTTGGTTTAGCTGTTATAAAAGTTTGGTTTTTTAGTGCTGTAAATGCATTTTCAGCTCGCGCTGTACACATTTGCTATGAGAGGCATTATCTCATAAGGGAAATATTGGACAATCAAATTAATGGCTGCCCGGGCTTCAGGATGTCTTTTTACACTATATAAAGGTGGAAATTTACATTGGAAACGTTTAGTTTAGCTGTTAATGAAGTTTCGTTTTTTTAGTGCTGAAAATTCATTGTCTGCTGGCGCTGTACACTTTTTCTAAATGTTGCAATATCTCATGAAGGAAATACTGGACAATCAAATTAATGACTTTCCAGGCTTCAGGATGCCTTTCTACACTATATAAAGGTGGAAATTTACATTGGAAACGTTTGGTTTAGCTTTTATAAAAGTTTGGTTTTTTAGTGCTGTAAATGCATTTTCAGCTCGCGCTGTACACATTTGCTATGAGAGGCATTATCTCATAAGGGAAATATTGGACAATCAAATTAATGACTGCCCAGGCTTCAGGATGTCTTTTTACACTATATAAAGGAGGAAATTTACATTGGAAACGTTTGGTTTAGGTGTTATAAAAGTTTGGTTTTTTAGTGCTGAAAATGCATTTTCAGCTCGCGCTGTACACATTTGCTATGAGAGGCATTATCTCATAAAGGAAATATTGGACAATCGAATTAATGACTGCCCAGGCTTCAGGATGTCTTTTTACACTATATAAAGGTGGAAATTTACATTGGAAACGTTTGGTTTAGCTGTTATAAAAGTTTGGTTTTTTAGTGCTGAAAATGCATTTTCAGCTCGCACTGTACACATTTGCTATGTGAGGCATTATCTCATAAGGGAAATACTGGACAATCAAATTAATGACTTCCCAGGCTTCAGGATGCCTTTTTACACTATATAAAGGTGGAAATTTACATTGGAAAGTTTGGTTTAGCTGTTATAAAAGTTTGGTTTTTTAGTGCTGTAAATGCATTTTCAGCTCGCGCTGTATACATTTGCCTATGAGAGGCATTATCTCATAAAGGAAATATTGGACAATCGAATTAATGACTGCCCAGGCTTCAGGATGTCTTTTTACACTATATAAAGGTGGAAATTTACATTGGAAACGTTTGGTTTAGCTGTTATAAAAGTTTGGTTTTTTAGTGCTGAAAATGCATTTTCAGCTCGCACTGTACACATTTGCTATGTGAGGCATTATCTCATAAGGGAAATACTGGACAATCAAATTAATGACTTCCCAGGCTTCAGGATGCCTTTTTACACTCTATAAATGTGGAAATTTACATTGGAAACGTTTGGTTTAGCTGTTAATGAAGTTTAGTTTTTTTAGTGCTGAAAATTCATTGTCTGCTGGCGCTGTACACTTTTTCTAAGTGTTGCAATATCTCATGAAGGAAATACTGGACAATCAAATTAATGACTTTCCAGGCTTCAGGGTGCCTTTCTACACTATATAAAGGTGGAAATTTACATTGGAAACGTTTGGTTTAGCTGTTATAAAAGTTTGGTTTTTTTAGTGCTGTAAATGCATTTTCAGCTCGCGCTGTACACATTTGCTATGAGAGGCATTATCTCATAAGGGAAATATTGGACAATCAAATTAATGACTTCCCAGGCTTCAGGATGTCTTTTTACACTATATAAAGGTGGAAATTTACATTGGAAACGTTTGGTTTAGCTGTTATAAAAGTTTGGTTTTTTAGTGCTGAAAATGCATTTTCAGCTCGCACTGTACACATTTGCTATGTGAGGCATTATCTCATAAGGGAAATACTGGACAATCAAATTAATGACTTCCCAGGCTTCAGGATGCCTTTTTACACTCTATAAATGTGGAAATTTACATTGGAAACGTTTGGTTTAGCTGTTAATGAAGTTTCGTTTTTTTAGTGCTGAAAATTCATTGTCTGCTGGCGCTGTACACTTTTTCTAAGTGTTGCAATATCTCATGAAGGAAATACTGGACAATCAAATTAATGACTTTCCAGGCTTCAGGATGCCTTTCTACACTATATAAAGGTGGAAATTTACATTGGAAACGTTTGGTTTAGCTGTTATAAAAGTTTGGTTTTTTAGTGCTGTAAATGCATTTTCAGCTCGCGCTGTACACATTTGCTATGAGAGGCATTATCTCATAAGGGAAATATTGGACAATCAAATTAATGACTGCCCAGGCTTCAGGATGTCTTTTTACACTATATAAAGGTGGAAATTTACATTGGAAACGTTTAGTTTAGCTGTTAATGAAGTTTCGTTTTTTTAGTGCTGGAAATTCATTGTCTGCTGGCGCTGTACACTTTTTCTAAGTGTTGCAATATCTCATGAAGGAAATACTGGACAATCAAATTAAAGACTTTCCAGGCTTCAGGATGCCTTTTTACACTATATAAAGGTGGAAATTTACATTGGAAACGTTTGGTTTAGCTGTTATAAAAGTTTGGTTTTTTAGTGCTGTAAATGCATTTTCAGCTCGCGCTGTACACATTTGCTATGAGAGGCATTATCTCATAAGGGAAATATTGGACAATCAAATTAATGACTGCCCAGGCTTCAGGATGTCTTTTTACACTATATAAAGGTGGAAATTTACATTGGAAACATTTAGTTTAGCTGTTAATGAAGTTTCGTTTTTTTAGTGCTGAAAATTCATTGTCTGCTGGCGCTGTACACTTTTTCTAAGTGTTGCAATATCTCATGAAGGAAATACTGGACAATCAAATTAATGACTTTCCAGGCTTCAGGATGCCTTTCTACACTATATAAAGGTGGAAATTTACATTGGAAACGTTTGGTTTAGCTGTTATAAAAGTTTGTTTTTTTAGTGCTGTAAATGCATTTTCAGCTCGCGCTGTACACATTTGCTATGAGAGGCATTATCTCATAAGGGAAATATTGGACAATCAAATTAATGACTGCCCAGGCTTCAGGATGTCTTTTTACACTATATAAAGGTGGAAATTTACATTGGAAACGTTTGGTTTAGCTGTTATAAAAGTTTGGTTTTTTAGTGCTGTAAATGCATTTTCAGCTCGCGCTGTACACATTTGCTATGAGAGGCATTATCTCATAAGGGAAATATTGGACAATCAAATTAATGGCTGCCCGGGCTTCAGGATGTCTTTTTACACTATATAAAGGTGGAAATTTACATTGGAAACGTTTAGTTTAGCTGTTAATGAAGTTTCGTTTTTTTAGTGCTGAAAATTCATTGTCTGCTGGCGCTGTACACTTTTTCTAAATGTTGCAATATCTCATGAAGGAAATACTGGACAATCAAATTAATGACTTTCCAGGCTTCAGGATGCCTTTCTACACTATATAAAGGTGGAAATTTACATTGGAAACGTTTGGTTTAGCTTTTATAAAAGTTTGGTTTTTTAGTGCTGTAAATGCATTTTCAGCTCGCGCTGTACACATTTGCTATGAGAGGCATTATCTCATAAGGGAAATATTGGACAATCAAATTAATGACTGCCCAGGCTTCAGGATGTCTTTTTACACTATATAAAGGAGGAAATTTACATTGGAAACGTTTGGTTTAGGTGTTATAAAAGTTTGGTTTTTTAGTGCTGAAAATGCATTTTCAGCTCGCGCTGTACACATTTGCTATGAGAGGCATTATCTCATAAAGGAAATATTGGACAATCGAATTAATGACTGCCCAGGCTTCAGGATGTCTTTTTACACTATATAAAGGTGGAAATTTACATTGGAAACGTTTGGTTTAGCTGTTATAAAAGTTTGGTTTTTTAGTGCTGAAAATGCATTTTCAGCTCGCACTGTACACATTTGCTATGTGAGGCATTATCTCATAAGGGAAATACTGGACAATCAAATTAATGACTTCCCAGGCTTCAGGATGCCTTTTTACACTATATAAAGGTGGAAATTTACATTGGAAAGTTTGGTTTAGCTGTTATAAAAGTTTGGTTTTTTAGTGCTGTAAATGCATTTTCAGCTCGCGCTGTATACATTTGCCTATGAGAGGCATTATCTCATAAAGGAAATATTGGACAATCGAATTAATGACTGCCCAGGCTTCAGGATGTCTTTTTACACTATATAAAGGTGGAAATTTACATTGGAAACGTTTGGTTTAGCTGTTATAAAAGTTTGGTTTTTTAGTGCTGAAAATGCATTTTCAGCTCGCACTGTACACATTTGCTATGTGAGGCATTATCTCATAAGGGAAATACTGGACAATCAAATTAATGACTTCCCAGGCTTCAGGATGCCTTTTTACACTCTATAAATGTGGAAATTTACATTGGAAACGTTTGGTTTAGCTGTTAATGAAGTTTAGTTTTTTTAGTGCTGAAAATTCATTGTCTGCTGGCGCTGTACACTTTTTCTAAGTGTTGCAATATCTCATGAAGGAAATACTGGACAATCAAATTAATGACTTTCCAGGCTTCAGGGTGCCTTTCTACACTATATAAAGGTGGAAATTTACATTGGAAACGTTTGGTTTAGCTGTTATAAAAGTTTGGTTTTTTTAGTGCTGTAAATGCATTTTCAGCTCGCGCTGTACACATTTGCTATGAGAGGCATTATCTCATAAGGGAAATATTGGACAATCAAATTAATGACTTCCCAGGCTTCAGGATGTCTTTTTACACTATATAAAGGTGGAAATTTACATTGGAAACGTTTGGTTTAGCTGTTATAAAAGTTTGGTTTTTTAGTGCTGAAAATGCATTTTCAGCTCGCACTGTACACATTTGCTATGTGAGGCATTATCTCATAAGGGAAATACTGGACAATCAAATTAATGACTTCCCAGGCTTCAGGATGCCTTTTTACACTCTATAAATGTGGAAATTTACATTGGAAACGTTTGGTTTAGCTGTTAATGAAGTTTCGTTTTTATAGTGCTGAAAATTCATTGTCTGCTGGCGCTGTACACTTTTTCTAAGTGTTGCAATATCTCATGAAGGAAATACTGGACAATCAAATTAATGACTTTCCAGGCTTCAGGATGCCTTTCTACACTATATAAAGGTGGAAATTTACATTGGAAACGTTTGGTTTAGCTGTTATAAAAGTTTGGTTTTTTAGTGCTGTAAATGCATTTTCAGCTCGCGCTGTACACATTTGCTATGAGAGGCATTATCTCATAAGGGAAATATTGGACAATCAAATTAATGACTGCCCAGGCTTCAGGATGTCTTTTTACACTATATAAAGGTGGAAATTTACATTGGAAACGTTTAGTTTAGCTGTTAATGAAGTTTCGTTTTTTTAGTGCTGGAAATTCATTGTCTGCTGGCGCTGTACACTTTTTCTAAGTGTTGCAATATCTCATGAAGGAAATACTGGACAATCAAATTAAAGACTTTCCAGGCTTCAGGATGCCTTTTTACACTATATAAAGGTGGAAATTTACATTGGAAACGTTTGGTTTAGCTGTTATAAAAGTTTGGTTTTTTAGTGCTGTAAATGCATTTTCAGCTCGCGCTGTACACATTTGCTATGAGAGGCATTATCTCATAAGGGAAATATTGGACAATCAAATTAATGACTGCCCAGGCTTCAGGATGTCTTTTTACACTATATAAAGGTGGAAATTTACATTGGAAACATTTAGTTTAGCTGTTAATGAAGTTTCGTTTTTTTAGTGCTGAAAATTCATTGTCTGCTGGCGCTGTACACTTTTTCTAAGTGTTGCAATATCTCATGAAGGAAATACTGGACAATCAAATTAATGACTTTCCAGGCTTCAGGATGCCTTTCTACACTATATAAAGGTGGAAATTTACATTGGAAACGTTTGGTTTAGCTGTTATAAAAGTTTGTTTTTTTAGTGCTGTAAATGCATTTTCAGCTCGCGCTGTACACATTTGCTATGAGAGGCATTATCTCATAAGGGAAATATTGGACAATCAAATTAATGACTGCCCAGGCTTCAGGATGTCTTTATACACTATATAAAGGTGGAAATTTACATTGGAAACGTTTGGTTTAGCTGTTATAAAAGTTTGGTTTTTTAGTGCTGTAAATGCATTTTCAGCTCGCGCTGTACACATTTGCTATGAGAGGCATTATCTCATAAGGGAAATATTGGACAATCAAATTAATGGCTGCCCGGGCTTCAGGATGTCTTTTTACACTATATAAAGGTGGAAATTTACATTGGAAACGTTTGGTTTAGCTGTTATAAAAGTTTGGTTTTTTAGTGCTGAAAATGCATTTTCAGCTCGCACTGTACACATTTGCTATGTGAGGCATTATCTCATAAGGGAAATACTGGACAATCAAATTAATTACTTCCCAGGCTTCAGGATGCCTTTTTACACTCTATAAATGTGGAAATTTACATTGGAAACGTTTGGTTTAGCTGTTATAAAAGTTTGTTTTTTTAGTGCTGTAAATGCATTTTCAGCTCGCACTGTACACATTTGCTATGAGAGGCATTATCTCATAAGGGAAATATTGGACAATCAAATTAATGACTGCCCAGGCTTCAGGATGTCTTTTTACACTATATAAAGGTGGAAATTTACATTTGAAACGTTTGGTTTAGCTGTTATAAAAGTTTGGTTTTTTAGTGCTGAAAATGCATTTTCAGCTCGCGCTGTACACATTTGCTATGAGAGGCATTATCTCATAAGGGAAATATTGGACAATCAAATTAATGACTGCCCAGGCTTCAGGATGTCTTTTTACACTATATAAAGGTGGAAATTTACATTGGAAACGTTTGGTTTAGCTGTTATAAAAGTTTGGTTTTTTAGTGCTGTAAATGCATTTTCAGCTCGCGCTGTACACATTTGCTATGAGAGGCATTATCTCATAAGGGAAATATTGGACAATCAAATTAATGACTGCCCAGGTTTCAGGATGTCTTTTTACACTATATAAAGGTGGAAATTTACATTGGAAACGTTTGGTTTAGGTGTTATATAAGTTTGGTTTTTTAGTGCTGAAAATGCATTTTCAGCTCGCACTGTGCACATTTGCTATGTGAGGCATTATCTCATAAGGGAAATACTGGACAATCAAATTAATGACTTCCCAGGCTTCAGGATGCCTTTTTACACTCTATAAATGTGGAAATTTACATTGGAAACGTTTGGTTTAGCTGTTAATGAAGTTTCGTTTTTTTAGTGCTGAAAATTCATTGTCTGCTGGCGCTGTACACTTTTTCTAAGTTTTGCAATATCTCATGTAGGAAATACTGGACAATCAAATTAATGACTTTCCAGGCTTCAGGATGCCTTTCTACACTATATAAAGGTGGAAATTTACATTGGAAACGTTTGGTTTAGCTGTTATAAAAGTTTGTTTTTTTAGTGCTGTAAATGCATTTTCAGCTCGCGCTGTACACATTTGCTATGTGAGGCATTATCTCATAAGGGAAATACTGGACAATCAAATTAATGACTGCCCAGGCTTCAGGATGTCTTTTTACACTATATAAAGGTGGAAATTTACATTGGAAACGTTTGGTTTAGCTGTTATAAAAGTTTGGTTTTTTAGTGCTGAAAATGCATTTTCAGCTCGCACTGTACACATTTGCTATGTGAGGCATTATCTCATAAGGGAAATACTGGACAATCAAATTAATGACTTCCCAGGCTTCAGGATGCCTTTTTACACTCTATAAATGTGGAAATTTACATTGGAAACGTTTGGTTTAGCTGTTAATGAAGTTTCGTTTTTTTAGTGCTGAAAATTCATTGTCTGCTGGCGCTGTACACTTTTTCTAAGTGTTGCAATATCTCATGAAGGAAATACTGGACAATCAAATTAATGACTTTCCAGGCTTCAGGATGCCTTTCTACACTATATAAAGGTGGAAATTTACATTGGAAACGTTTGGTTTAGCTGTTAATGAAGTTTCGTTTTTTTAGTGCTGAAAATTCATTGTCTGCTGGCGCTGTAACACTTTTTCTAAGTGTTGCAATATCTCATGAAGGAAATACTGGACAATCAAATTAATGACTTTCCAGGCTTCAGGGTGCCTTTCTACACTATATAAAGGTGGAAATTTACATTGGAAACGTTTGGTTTAGCTGTTATAAAAGTTTGGTTTTTTTAGTGCTGTAAATGCATTTTCAGCTCGCGCTGTACACATTTGCTATGAGAGGCATTATCTCATAAGGGAAATATTGGACAATCAAATTAATGACTGCCCAGGCTTCAGGATGTCTTTTTACACTATATAAAGGTGGAAATTTACATTGGAAACGTTTAGTTTAGCTGTTAATGAAGTTTCGTTTTTTTAGTGCTGAAAATTCATTGTCTACTGGCGCTGTACACTTTTTCTAAGTGTTGCAATATCTCATGAAGGAAATACTGGACAATCAAATTAATGACTTTCCACGCTTCAGGATGCCTTTCTACACTATATAAAGGTGGAAATTTACATTGGAAACGTTTGGTTTAGCTTTTATAAAAGTTTGGTTTTTTAGTGCTGTAAATGCATTTTCAGCTCGCGCTGTACACATTTGCTATGAGAGGCATTATCTCATAAGGGAAATATTGGACAATCAAATTAATGACTGCCCAGGCTTCAGGATGTCTTTTTACACTATATAAAGGAGGAAATTTACATTGGAAACGTTTGGTTTAGGTGTTATAAAAGTTTGGTTTTTTAGTGCTGAAAATGCATTTTCAGCTCGCGCTGTACACATTTGCTATGAGAGGCATTATCTCATAAAGGAAATATTGGACAATCGAATTAATGACTGCCCAGGCTTCAGGATGTCTTTTTACACTATATAAAGGTGGAAATTTACATTGGAAACGTTTGGTTTAGCTGTTATAAAAGTTTGGTTTTTTAGTGCTGAAAATGCATTTTCAGCTCGCACTGTACACATTTGCTATGTGAGGCATTATCTCATAAGGGAAATACTGGACAATCAAATTAATGACTTCCCAGGCTTCAGGATGCCTTTTTACACTATATAAAGGTGGAAATTTACATTGGAAAGTTTGGTTTAGCTGTTATAAAAGTTTGGTTTTTTAGTGCTGTAAATGCATTTTCAGCTCGCACTGTACACATTTGCTGTGAGGCATTATCTCATAAGGGAAATACTGGACAATCAAATTAATGACTTCCCAGGCTTCAGGATGCCTTTTTACACTCTATAAATGTGGAAATTTACATTGGAAACGTTTGGTTTAGCTGTTAATGAAGTTTCGTTTTTTTAGTGCTGAAAATTCATTGTCTGCTGGCGCTGTACACTTTTTCTAAGTGTTGCAATATCTCATGAAGGAAATACTGGACAATCAAATTAATGACTTTCCAGGCTTCAGGATGCCTTTCTACACTATATAAAGGTGGAAATTTACATTGGAAACGTTTGGTTTAGCTGTTATAAAAGTTTGGTTTTTTAGTGCTGTAAATGCATTTTCAGCTCGCGCTGTACACATTTGCTATGAGAGGCATTATCTCATAAGGGAAATATTGGACAATCAAATTAATGACTGCCCAGGCTTCAGGATGTCTTTTTACACTATATAAAGGTGGAAATTTACATTGGAAACGTTTGGTTTAGCTGTTATAAAAGTTTGTTTTTTTAGTGCTGTAAATGCATTTTCAGCTCGCACTGTACACATTTGCTATGAGAGGCATTATCTCATAAGGGAAATATTGGACAATCAAATTAATGACTGCCCAGGCTTCAGGATGTCTTTTTACACTATATAAAGGTGGAAATTTACATTGGAAACGTTTGGTTTAGCTGTTATAAAAGTTTGTTTTTTTAGTGCTGTAAATGCATTTTCAGCTCGCACTGTACACATTTGCTATGAGAGGCATTATCTCATAAGGGAAATATTGGACAATCAAATTAATGACTGCCCAGGCTTCAGGATGTCTTTTTACACTATATAAAGGTGGAAATTTACATTTGAAACGTTTGGTTTAGCTGTTATAAAAGTTTGGTTTTTTAGTGCTGAAAATGCATTTTCAGCTCGCGCTGTACACATTTGCTATGAGAGGCATTATCTCATAAGGGAAATATTGGACAATCAAATTAATGACTGCCCAGGCTTCAGGATGTCTTTTTACACTATATAAAGGTGGAAATTTACATTGGAAACGTTTGGTTTAGCTGTTATAAAAGTTTGGTTTTTTAGTGCTGTAAATGCATTTTCAGCTCGCGCTGTACACATTTGCTATGAGAGGCATTATCTCATAAGGGAAATATTGGACAATCAAATTAATGACTGCCCAGGTTTCAGGATGTCTTTTTACACTATATAAAGGTGGAAATTTACATTGGAAACGTTTGGTTTAGGTGTTATATAAGTTTGGTTTTTTAGTGCTGAAAATGCATTTTCAGCTCGCACTGTGCACATTTGCTATGTGAGGCATTATCTCATAAGGGAAATACTGGACAATCAAATTAATGACTTCCCAGGCTTCAGGATGCCTTTTTACACTCTATAAATGTGGAAATTTACATTGGAAACGTTTGGTTTAGCTGTTAATGAAGTTTCGTTTTTTTAGTGCTGAAAATTCATTGTCTGCTGGCGCTGTACACTTTTTCTAAGTTTTGCAATATCTCATGTAGGAAATACTGGACAATCAAATTAATGACTTTCCAGGCTTCAGGATGCCTTTCTACACTATATAAAGGTGGAAATTTACATTGGAAACGTTTGGTTTAGCTGTTATAAAAGTTTGTTTTTTTAGTGCTGTAAATGCATTTTCAGCTCGCGCTGTACACATTTGCTATGTGAGGCATTATCTCATAAGGGAAATACTGGACAATCAAATTAATGACTGCCCAGGCTTCAGGATGTCTTTTTACACTATATAAAGGTGGAAATTTACATTGGAAACGTTTGGTTTAGCTGTTATAAAAGTTTGGTTTTTTAGTGCTGAAAATGCATTTTCAGCTCGCACTGTACACATTTGCTATGTGAGGCATTATCTCATAAGGGAAATACTGGACAATCAAATTAATGACTTCCCAGGCTTCAGGATGCCTTTTTACACTCTATAAATGTGGAAATTTACATTGGAAACGTTTGGTTTAGCTGTTAATGAAGTTTCGTTTTTTTAGTGCTGAAAATTCATTGTCTGCTGGCGCTGTACACTTTTTCTAAGTGTTGCAATATCTCATGAAGGAAATACTGGACAATCAAATTAATGACTTTCCAGGCTTCAGGATGCCTTTCTACACTATATAAAGGTGGAAATTTACATTGGAAACGTTTGGTTTAGCTGTTAATGAAGTTTCGTTTTTTTAGTGCTGAAAATTCATTGTCTGCTGGCGCTGTAACACTTTTTCTAAGTGTTGCAATATCTCATGAAGGAAATACTGGACAATCAAATTAATGACTTTCCAGGCTTCAGGGTGCCTTTCTACACTATATAAAGGTGGAAATTTACATTGGAAACGTTTGGTTTAGCTGTTATAAAAGTTTGGTTTTTTTAGTGCTGTAAATGCATTTTCAGCTCGCGCTGTACACATTTGCTATGAGAGGCATTATCTCATAAGGGAAATATTGGACAATCAAATTAATGACTGCCCAGGCTTCAGGATGTCTTTTTACACTATATAAAGGTGGAAATTTACATTGGAAACGTTTAGTTTAGCTGTTAATGAAGTTTCGTTTTTTTAGTGCTGAAAATTCATTGTCTACTGGCGCTGTACACTTTTTCTAAGTGTTGCAATATCTCATGAAGGAAATACTGGACAATCAAATTAATGACTTTCCACGCTTCAGGATGCCTTTCTACACTATATAAAGGTGGAAATTTACATTGGAAACGTTTGGTTTAGCTTTTATAAAAGTTTGGTTTTTTAGTGCTGTAAATGCATTTTCAGCTCGCGCTGTACACATTTGCTATGAGAGGCATTATCTCATAAGGGAAATATTGGACAATCAAATTAATGACTGCCCAGGCTTCAGGATGTCTTTTTACACTATATAAAGGAGGAAATTTACATTGGAAACGTTTGGTTTAGGTGTTATAAAAGTTTGGTTTTTTAGTGCTGAAAATGCATTTTCAGCTCGCGCTGTACACATTTGCTATGAGAGGCATTATCTCATAAAGGAAATATTGGACAATCGAATTAATGACTGCCCAGGCTTCAGGATGTCTTTTTACACTATATAAAGGTGGAAATTTACATTGGAAACGTTTGGTTTAGCTGTTATAAAAGTTTGGTTTTTTAGTGCTGAAAATGCATTTTCAGCTCGCACTGTACACATTTGCTATGTGAGGCATTATCTCATAAGGGAAATACTGGACAATCAAATTAATGACTTCCCAGGCTTCAGGATGCCTTTTTACACTATATAAAGGTGGAAATTTACATTGGAAAGTTTGGTTTAGCTGTTATAAAAGTTTGGTTTTTTAGTGCTGTAAATGCATTTTCAGCTCGCGCTGTATACATTTGCCTATGAGAGGCATTATCTCATAAAGGAAATATTGGACAATCGAATTAATGACTGCCCAGGCTTCAGGATGTCTTTTTACACTATATAAAGGTGGAAATTTACATTGGAAACGTTTGGTTTAGCTGTTATAAAAGTTTGGTTTTTTAGTGCTGAAAATGCATTTTCAGCTCGCACTGTACACATTTGCTATGTGAGGCATTATCTCATAAGGGAAATACTGGACAATCAAATTAATGACTTCCCAGGCTTCAGGATGCCTTTTTACACTCTATAAATGTGGAAATTTACATTGGAAACGTTTGGTTTAGCTGTTAATGAAGTTTCGTTTTTTTAGTGCTGAAAATTCATTGTCTGCTGGCGCTGTACACTTTTTCTAAGTGTTGCAATATCTCATGAAGGAAATACTGGACAATCAAATTAATGACTTTCCAGGCTTCAGGGTGCCTTTCTACACTATATAAAGGTGGAAATTTACATTGGAAACGTTTGGTTTAGCTGTTATAAAAGTTTGGTTTTTTTAGTGCTGTAAATGCATTTTCAGCTCGCGCTGTACACATTTGCTATGAGAGGCATTATCTCATAAGGGAAATATTGGACAATCAAATTAATGACTGCCCAGGCTTCAGGATGTCTTTTTACACTATATAAAGGTGGAAATTTACATTGGAAACGTTTAGTTTAGCTGTTAATGAAGTTTCGTTTTTTTAGTGCTGAAAATTCATTGTCTACTGGCGCTGTACACTTTTTCTAAGTGTTGCAATATCTCATGAAGGAAATACTGGACAATCAAATTAATGACTTTCCACGCTTCAGGATGCCTTTCTACACTATATAAAGGTGGAAATTTACATTGGAAACGTTTGGTTTAGCTTTTATAAAAGTTTGGTTTTTTAGTGCTGTAAATGCATTTTCAGCTCGCGCTGTACACATTTGCTATGAGAGGCATTATCTCATAAGGGAAATATTGGACAATCAAATTAATGACTGCCCAGGCTTCAGGATGTCTTTTTACACTATATAAAGGAGGAAATTTACATTGGAAACGTTTGGTTTAGGTGTTATAAAAGTTTGGTTTTTTAGTGCTGAAAATGCATTTTCAGCTCGCGCTGTACACATTTGCTATGAGAGGCATTATCTCATAAAGGAAATATTGGACAATCGAATTAATGACTGCCCAGGCTTCAGGATGTCTTTTTACACTATATAAAGGTGGAAATTTACATTGGAAACGTTTGGTTTAGCTGTTATAAAAGTTTGGTTTTTTAGTGCTGAAAATGCATTTTCAGCTCGCACTGTACACATTTGCTATGTGAGGCATTATCTCATAAGGGAAATACTGGACAATCAAATTAATGACTTCCCAGGCTTCAGGATGCCTTTTTACACTATATAAAGGTGGAAATTTACATTGGAAAGTTTGGTTTAGCTGTTATAAAAGTTTGGTTTTTTAGTGCTGTAAATGCATTTTCAGCTCGCGCTGTATACATTTGCCTATGAGAGGCATTATCTCATAAAGGAAATATTGGACAATCGAATTAATGACTGCCCAGGCTTCAGGATGTCTTTTTACACTATATAAAGGTGGAAATTTACATTGGAAACGTTTGGTTTAGCTGTTATAAAAGTTTGGTTTTTTAGTGCTGAAAATCCATTTTCAGCTCGCACTGTACACATTTGCTATGTGAGGCATTATCTCATAAGGGAAATACTGGACAATCAAATTAATGACTTCCCAGGCTTCAGGATGCCTTTTTACACTCTATAAATGTGGAAATTTACATTGGAAACGTTTGGTTTAGCTGTTAATGAAGTTTCGTTTTTTTAGTGCTGAAAATTCATTGTCTGCTGGCGCTGTACACTTTTTCTAAGTGTTGCAATATCTCATGAAGGAAATACTGGACAATCAAATTAATGACTTTCCAGGCTTCAGGGTGCCTTTCTACACTATATAAAGGTGGAAATTTACATTGGAAACGTTTGGTTTAGCTGTTATAAAAGTTTGGTTTTTTTAGTGCTGTAAATGCATTTTCAGCTCGCGCTGTACACATTTGCTATGAGAGGCATTATCTCATAAGGGAAATATTGGACAATCAAATTAATGACTGCCCAGGCTTCAGGATGTCTTTTTACACTATATAAAGGTGGAAATTTACATTGGAAACGTTTAGTTTAGCTGTTAATGAAGTTTCGTTTTTTTAGTGCTGAAAATTCATTGTCTACTGGCGCTGTACACTTTTTCTAAGTGTTGCAATATCTCATGAAGGAAATACTGGACAATCAAATTAATGACTTTCCAGGCTTCAGGATGCCTTTCTACACTATATAAAGGTGGAAATTTACATTGGAAACGTTTGGTTTAGCTGTTATAAAAGTTTGGTTTTTTAGTGCTGTAAATGCATTTTCAGCTCGCGCTGTACACATTTGCTATGAGAGGCATTATCTCATAAGGGAAATATTGGACAATCAAATTAATGACTGCCCAGGCTTCAGGATGTCTTTTTACACTATATAAAGGTGGAAATTTACATTGGAAACGTTTGGTTTAGCTGTTATAAAAGTTTGGTTTTTTAGTGCTGAAAATGCATTTTCAGCTCGCACTGTACACATTTGCTATGTGAGGCATTATCTCATAAGGAAAATACTGGACAATCAAATTAATGACTTCCCAGGCTTCGGGATGCATTTTTACACTCTATAAATGTGGAAATTTACATTGGAAACGTTTGGTTTAGCTGTTATAAAAGTTTGTTTTTTTAGTGCTGTAAATGCATTTTCAGCTCGCGCTGTACACATTTGCTATGTGAGGCATTATCTCATAAGGGAAATACTGGACAATCAAATTAATGACTGCCCAGGCTTCAGGATGTCTTTTTACACTATATAAAGGTGGAAATTTACATTGGAAACGTTTGGTTTAGCTGTTATAAAAGTTTGGTTTTTTAGTGCTGAAAATGCATTTTCAGCTCGCACTGTACACATTTGCTATGTGAGGCATTATCTCATAAGGGAAATACTGGACAATCAAATTAATGACTTCCCAGGCTTCAGGATGCCTTTTTACACTCTATAAATGTGGAAATTTACATTGGAAACGTTTGGTTTAGCTGTTAATGAAGTTTCGTTTTTTTAGTGCTGAAAATTCATTGTCTGCTGGCGCTGTACACTTTTTCTAAGTGTTGCAATATCTCATGAAGGAAATACTGGACAATCAAATTAATGACTTTCCAGGCTTCAGGGTGCCTTTCTACACTATATAAAGGTGGAAATTTACATTGGAAACGTTTGGTTTAGCTGTTATAAAAGTTTGGTTTTTTTAGTGCTGTAAATGCATTTTCAGCTCGCGCTGTACACATTTGCTATGAGAGGCATTATCTCATAAGGGAAATATTGGACAATCAAATTAATGACTGCCCAGGCTTCAGGATGTCTTTTTACACTATATAAAGGTGGAAATTTACATTGGAAACGTTTAGTTTAGCTGTTAATGAAGTTTCGTTTTTTTAGTGCTGAAAATTCATTGTCTACTGGCGCTGTACACTTTTTCTAAGTGTTGCAATATCTCATGAAGGAAATACTGGACAATCAAATTAATGACTTTCCAGGCTTCAGGATGCCTTTCTACACTATATAAAGGTGGAAATTTACATTGGAAACGTTTGGTTTAGCTGTTATAAAAGTTTGGTTTTTTAGTGCTGTAAATGCATTTTCAGCTCGCGCTGTACACATTTGCTATGAGAGGCATTATCTCATAAGGGAAATATTGGACAATCAAATTAATGACTGCCCAGGCTTCAGGATGTCTTTTTACACTATATAAAGGTGGAAATTTACATTGGAAACGTTTGGTTTAGCTGTTATAAAAGTTTGGTTTTTTAGTGCTGAAAATGCATTTTCAGCTCGCACTGTACACATTTGCTATGTGAGGCATTATCTCATAAGGAAAATACTGGACAATCAAATTAATGACTTCCCAGGCTTCAGGATGCATTTTTACACTCTATAAATGTGGAAATTTACATTGGAAACGTTTGGTTTAGCTGTTATAAAAGTTTGTTTTTTTAGTGCTGTAAATGCATTTTCAGCTCGCGCTGTACACATTTGCTATGTGAGGCATTATCTCATAAGGGAAATACTGGACAATCAAATTAATGACTGCCCAGGCTTCAGGATGTCTTTTTACACTATATAAAGGTGGAAATTTACATTGGAAACGTTTGGTTTAGCTGTTATAAAAGTTTGGTTTTTTAGTGCTGAAAATGCATTTTCAGCTCGCACTGTACACATTTGCTATGTGAGGCATTATCTCATAAGGGAAATACTGGACAATCAAATTAATGACTTCCCAGGCTTCAGGATGCCTTTTTACACTCTATAAATGTGGAAATTTACATTGGAAACGTTTGGTTTAGCTGTTAATGAAGTTTCGTTTTTTTAGTGCTGAAAATTCATTGTCTGCTGGCGCTGTACACTTTTTCTAAGTGTTGCAATATCTCATGAAGGAAATACTGGACAATCAAATTAATGACTTTCCAGGCTTCAGGATGCCTTTCTACACTATATAAAGGTGGAAATTTACATTGGAAACGTTTGGTTTAGCTGTTATAAAAGTTTGGTTTTTTAGTGCTGTAAATGCATTTTCAGCTCGCGCTGTACACATTTGCTATGAGAGGCATTATCTCATAAGGGAAATATTGGACAATCAAATTAATGACTGCCCAGGCTTCAGGATGTCTTTTTACACTATATAAAGGTGGAAATTTACATTGGAAACGTTTAGTTTAGCTGTTAATGAAGTTTCGTTTTTTTAGTGCTGGAAATTCATTGTCTGCTGGCGCTGTACACTTTTTCTAAGTGTTGCAATATCTCATGAAGGAAATACTGGACAATCAAATTAAAGACTTTCCAGGCTTCAGGATGCCTTTTTACACTATATAAAGGTGGAAATTTACATTGGAAACGTTTGGTTTAGCTGTTATAAAAGTTTGGTTTTTTAGTGCTGTAAATGCATTTTCAGCTCGCGCTGTACACATTTGCTATGAGAGGCATTATCTCATAAGGGAAATATTGGACAATCAAATTAATGACTGCCCAGGCTTCAGGATGTCTTTTTACACTATATAAAGGTGGAAATTTACATTGGAAACATTTAGTTTAGCTGTTAATGAAGTTTCGTTTTTTTAGTGCTGAAAATTCATTGTCTGCTGGCGCTGTACACTTTTTCTAAGTGTTGCAATATCTCATGAAGGAAATACTGGACAATCAAATTAATGACTTTCCAGGCTTCAGGATGCCTTTCTACACTATATAAAGGTGGAAATTTACATTGGAAACGTTTGGTTTAGCTGTTATAAAAGTTTGTTTTTTTAGTGCTGTAAATGCATTTTCAGCTCGCGCTGTACACATTTGCTATGAGAGGCATTATCTCATAAGGGAAATATTGGACAATCAAATTAATGACTGCCCAGGCTTCAGGATGTCTTTTTACACTATATAAAGCTGGAAATTTACATTGGAAACGTTTGGTTTAGCTGTTATAAAAGTTTGGTTTTTTAGTGCTGTAAATGCATTTTCAGCTCGCGCTGTACACATTTGCTATGAGAGGCATTATCTCATAAGGGAAATATTGGACAATCAAATTAATGGCTGCCCGGGCTTCAGGATGTCTTTTTACACTATATAAAGGTGGAAATTTACATAGGAAACGTTTAGTTTAGCTGTTAATGAAGTTTCGTTTTTTTAGTGCTGAAAATTCATTGTCTGCTGGCGCTGTACACTTTTTCTAAATGTTGCAATATCTCATGAAGGAAATACTGGACAATCAAATTAATGACTTTCCAGGCTTCAGGATGCCTTTCTACACTATATAAAGGTGGAAATTTACATTGGAAACGTTTGGTTTAGCTTTTATAAAAGTTTGGTTTTTTAGTGCTGTAAATGCATTTTCAGCTCGCGCTGTACACATTTGCTATGAGAGGCATTATCTCATAAGGGAAATATTGGACAATCAAATTAATGACTGCCCAGGCTTCAGGATGTCTTTTTACACTATATAAAGGAGGAAATTTACATTGGAAACGTTTGGTTTAGGTGTTATAAAAGTTTGGTTTTTTAGTGCTGAAAATGCATTTTCAGCTCGCGCTGTACACATTTGCTATGAGAGGCATTATCTCATAAAGGAAATATTGGACAATCGAATTAATGACTGCCCAGGCTTCAGGATGTCTTTTTACACTATATAAAGGTGGAAATTTACATTGGAAACGTTTGGTTTAGCTGTTATAAAAGTTTGGTTTTTTAGTGCTGAAAATGCATTTTCAGCTCGCACTGTACACATTTGCTATGTGAGGCATTATCTCATAAGGGAAATACTGGACAATCAAATTAATGACTTCCCAGGCTTCAGGATGCCTTTTTACACTATATAAAGGTGGAAATTTACATTGGAAAGTTTGGTTTAGCTGTTATAAAAGTTTGGTTTTTTAGTGCTGTAAATGCATTTTCAGCTCGCGCTGTATACATTTGCCTATGAGAGGCATTATCTCATAAAGGAAATATTGGACAATCGAATTAATGACTGCCCAGGCTTCAGGATGTCTTTTTACACTATATAAAGGTGGAAATTTACATTGGAAACGTTTGGTTTAGCTGTTATAAAAGTTTGGTTTTTTAGTGCTGAAAATGCATTTTCAGCTCGCACTGTACACATTTGCTATGTGAGGCATTATCTCATAAGGGAAATACTGGACAATCAAATTAATGACTTCCCAGGCTTCAGGATGCCTTTTTACACTCTATAAATGTGGAAATTTACATTGGAAACGTTTGGTTTAGCTGTTAATGAAGTTTAGTTTTTTTAGTGCTGAAAATTCATTGTCTGCTGGCGCTGTACACTTTTTCTAAGTGTTGCAATATCTCATGAAGGAAATACTGGACAATCAAATTAATGACTTTCCAGGCTTCAGGGTGCCTTTCTACACTATATAAAGGTGGAAATTTACATTGGAAACGTTTGGTTTAGCTGTTATAAAAGTTTGGTTTTTTTAGTGCTGTAAATGCATTTTCAGCTCGCGCTGTACACATTTGCTATGAGAGGCATTATCTCATAAGGGAAATATTGGACAATCAAATTAATGACTTCCCAGGCTTCAGGATGTCTTTTTACACTATATAAAGGTGGAAATTTACATTGGAAACGTTTGGTTTAGCTGTTATAAAAGTTTGGTTTTTTAGTGCTGAAAATGCATTTTCAGCTCGCACTGTACACATTTGCTATGTGAGGCATTATCTCATAAGGGAAATACTGGACAATCAAATTAATGACTTCCCAGGCTTCAGGATGCCTTTTTACACTCTATAAATGTGGAAATTTACATTGGAAACGTTTGGTTTAGCTGTTAATGAAGTTTCGTTTTTTTAGTGCTGAAAATTCATTGTCTGCTGGCGCTGTACACTTTTTCTAAGTGTTGCAATATCTCATGAAGGAAATACTGGACAATCAAATTAATGACTTTCCAGGCTTCAGGATGCCTTTCTACACTATATAAAGGTGGAAATTTACATTGGAAACGTTTGGTTTAGCTGTTATAAAAGTTTGGTTTTTTAGTGCTGTAAATGCATTTTCAGCTCGCGCTGTACACATTTGCTATGAGAGGCATTATCTCATAAGGGAAATATTGGACAATCAAATTAATGACTGCCCAGGCTTCAGGATGTCTTTTTACACTATATAAAGGTGGAAATTTACATTGGAAACGTTTAGTTTAGCTGTTAATGAAGTTTCGTTTTTTTAGTGCTGGAAATTCATTGTCTGCTGGCGCTGTACACTTTTTCTAAGTGTTGCAATATCTCATGAAGGAAATACTGGACAATCAAATTAAAGACTTTCCAGGCTTCAGGATGCCTTTTTACACTATATAAAGGTGGAAATTTACATTGGAAACGTTTGGTTTAGCTGTTATAAAAGTTTGGTTTTTTAGTGCTGTAAATGCATTTTCAGCTCGCGCTGTACACATTTGCTATGAGAGGCATTATCTCATAAGGGAAATATTGGACAATCAAATTAATGACTGCCCAGGCTTCAGGATGTCTTTTTACACTATATAAAGGTGGAAATTTACATTGGAAACATTTAGTTTAGCTGTTAATGAAGTTTCGTTTTTTTAGTGCTGAAAATTCATTGTCTGCTGGCGCTGTACACTTTTTCTAAGTGTTGCAATATCTCATGAAGGAAATACTGGACAATCAAATTAATGACTTTCCAGGCTTCAGGATGCCTTTCTACACTATATAAAGGTGGAAATTTACATTGGAAACGTTTGGTTTAGCTGTTATAAAAGTTTGTTTTTTTAGTGCAGTAAATGCATTTTCAGCTCGCGCTGTACACATTTGCTATGAGAGGCATTATCTCATAAGGGAAATATTGGACAATCAAATTAATGACTGCCCAGGCTTCAGGATGTCTTTTTACACTATATAAAGGTGGAAATTTACATTGGAAACGTTTGGTTTAGCTGTTATAAAAGTTTGGTTTTTTAGTGCTGTAAATGCATTTTCAGCTCGCGCTGTACACATTTGCTATGAGAGGCATTATCTCATAAGGGAAATATTGGACAATCAAATTAATGGCTGCCCGGGCTTCAGGATGTCTTTTTACACTATATAAAGGTGGAAATTTACATTGGAAACGTTTAGTTTAGCTGTTAATGAAGTTTCGTTTTTTTAGTGCTGAAAATTCATTGTCTGCTGGCGCTGTACACTTTTTCTAAATGTTGCAATATCTCATGAAGGAAATACTGGACAATCAAATTAATGACTTTCCAGGCTTCAGGATGCCTTTCTACACTATATAAAGGTGGAAATTTACATTGGAAACGTTTGGTTTAGCTTTTATAAAAGTTTGGTTTTTTAGTGCTGTAAATGCATTTTCAGCTCGCGCTGTACACATTTGCTATGAGAGGCATTATCTCATAAGGGAAATATTGGACAATCAAATTAATGACTGCCCAGGCTTCAGGATGTCTTTTTACACTATATAAAGGAGGAAATTTACATTGGAAACGTTTGGTTTAGGTGTTATAAAAGTTTGGTTTTTTAGTGCTGAAAATGCATTTTCAGCTCGCGCTGTACACATTTGCTATGAGAGGCATTATCTCATAAAGGAAATATTGGACAATCGAATTAATGACTGCCCAGGCTTCAGGATGTCTTTTTACACTATATAAAGGTGGAAATTTACATTGGAAACGTTTGGTTTAGCTGTTGTAAAAGTTTGGTTTTTTAGTGCTGAAAATGCATTTTCAGCTCGCACTGTACACATTTGCTATGTGAGGCATTATCTCATAAGGGAAATACTGGACAATCAAATTAATGACTTCCCAGGCTTCAGGATGCCTTTTTACACTATATAAAGGTGGAAATTTACATTGGAAAGTTTGGTTTAGCTGTTATAAAAGTTTGGTTTTTTAGTGCTGTAAATGCATTTTCAGCTCGCGCTGTATACATTTGCCTATGAGAGGCATTATCTCATAAAGGAAATATTGGACAATCGAATTAATGACTGCCCAGGCTTCAGGATGTCTTTTTACACTATATAAAGGTGGAAATTTACATTGGAAACGTTTGGTTTAGCTGTTATAAAAGTTTGGTTTTTTAGTGCTGAAAATGCATTTTCAGCTCGCACTGTACACATTTGCTATGTGAGGCATTATCTCATAAGGGAAATACTGGACAATCAAATTAATGACTTCCCAGGCTTCAGGATGCCTTTTTACACTCTATAAATGTGGAAATTTACATTGGAAACGTTTGGTTTAGCTGTTAATGAAGTTTAGTTTTTTTAGTGCTGAAAATTCATTGTCTGCTGGCGCTGTACACTTTTTCTAAGTGTTGCAATATCTCATGAAGGAAATACTGGACAATCAAATTAATGACTTTCCAGGCTTCAGGGTGCCTTTCTACACTATATAAAGGTGGAAATTTACATTGGAAACGTTTGGTTTAGCTGTTATAAAAGTTTGGTTTTTTTAGTGCTGTAAATGCATTTTCAGCTCGCGCTGTACACATTTGCTATGAGAGGCATTATCTCATAAGGGAAATATTGGACAATCAAATTAATGACTTCCCAGGCTTCAGGATGTCTTTTTACACTATATAAAGGTGGAAATTTACATTGGAAACGTTTGGTTTAGCTGTTATAAAAGTTTGGTTTTTTAGTGCTGAAAATGCATTTTCAGCTCGCACTGTACACATTTGCTATGTGAGGCATTATCTCATAAGGGAAATACTGGACAATCAAATTAATGACTTCCCAGGCTTCAGGATGCCTTTTTACACTCTATAAATGTGGAAATTTACATTGGAAACGTTTGGTTTAGCTGTTAATGAAGTTTCGTTTTTTTAGTGCTGAAAATTCATTGTCTGCTGGCGCTGTACACTTTTTCTAAGTGTTGCAATATCTCATGAAGGAAATACTGGACAATCAAATTAATGACTTTCCAGGCTTCAGGATGCCTTTCTACACTATATAAAGGTGGAAATTTACATTGGAAACGTTTGGTTTAGCTGTTATAAAAGTTTGGTTTTTTAGTGCTGTAAATGCATTTTCAGCTCGCGCTGTACACATTTGCTATGAGAGGCATTATCTCATAAGGGAAATATTGGACAATCAAATTAATGACTGCCCAGGCTTCAGGATGTCTTTTTACACTATATAAAGGTGGAAATTTACATTGGAAACGTTTAGTTTAGCTGTTAATGAAGTTTCGTTTTTTTAGTGCTGGAAATTCATTGTCTGCTGGCGCTGTACACTTTTTCTAAGTGTTGCAATATCTCATGAAGGAAATACTGGACAATCAAATTAAAGACTTTCCAGGCTTCAGGATGCCTTTTTACACTATATAAAGGTGGAAATTTACATTGGAAACGTTTGGTTTAGCTGTTATAAAAGTTTGGTTTTTTAGTGCTGTAAATGCATTTTCAGCTCGCGCTGTACACATTTGCTATGAGAGGCATTATCTCATAAGGGAAATATTGGACAATCAAATTAATGACTGCCCAGGCTTCAGGATGTCTTTTTACACTATATAAAGGTGGAAATTTACATTGGAAACATTTAGTTTAGCTGTTAATGAAGTTTCGTTTTTTTAGTGCTGAAAATTCATTGTCTGCTGGCGCTGTACACTTTTTCTAAGTGTTGCAATATCTCATGAAGGAAATACTGGACAATCAAATTAATCACTTTCCAGGCTTCAGGATGCCTTTCTACACTATATAAAGGTGGAAATTTACATTGGAAACGTTTGGTTTAGCTGTTATAAAAGTTTGTTTTTTTAGTGCTGTAAATGCATTTTCAGCTCGCGCTGTACACATTTGCTATGAGAGGCATTATCTCATAAGGGAAATATTGGACAATCAAATTAATGACTGCCCAGGCTTCAGGATGTCTTTTTACACTATATAAAGGTGGAAATTTACATTGGAAACATTTAGTTTAGCTGTTAATGAAGTTTCGTTTTTTTAGTGCTGAAAATTCATTGTCTGCTGGCGCTGTACACTTTTTCTAAGTGTTGCAATATCTCATGAAGGAAATACTGGACAATCAAATTAATCACTTTCCAGGCTTCAGGATGCCTTTCTACACTATATAAAGGTGGAAATTTACATTGGAAACGTTTGGTTTAGCTGTTATAAAAGTTTGTTTTTTTAGTGCTGTAAATGCATTTTCAGCTCGCGCTGTACACATTTGCTATGAGAGGCATTATCTCATAAGGGAAATATTGGACAATCAAATTAATGGCTGCCCGGGCTTCAGGATGTCTATTTACACTATATAAAGGTGGAAATTTACATTGGAAACGTTTAGTTTAGCTGTTAATGAAGTTTCGTTTTTTTAGTGCTGAAAATTCATTGTCTGCTGGCGCTGTACACTTTTTCTAAATGTTGCAATATCTCATGAAGGAAATACTGGACAATCAAATTAATGACTTTCCAGGCTTCAGGATGCCTTTCTACACTATATAAAGGTGGAAATTTACATTGGAAACGTTTGGTTTAGCTTTTATAAAAGTTTGGTTTTTTAGTGCTGTAAATGCATTTTCAGCTCGCGCTGTACACATTTGCTATGAGAGGCATTATCTCATAAGGGAAATATTGGACAATCAAATTAATGACTGCCCAGGCTTCAGGATGTCTTTTTACACTATATAAAGGAGGAAATTTACATTGGAAACGTTTGGTTTAGGTGTTATAAAAGTTTGGTTTTTTAGTGCTGAAAATGCATTTTCAGCTCGCGCTGTACACATTTGCTATGAGAGGCATTATCTCATAAAGGAAATATTGGACAATCGAATTAATGACTGCCCAGGCTTCAGGATGTCTTTTTACACTATATAAAGGTGGAAATTTACATTGGAAACGTTTGGTTTAGCTGTTATAAAAGTTTGGTTTTTTAGTGCTGAAAATGCATTTTCAGCTCGCACTGTACACATTTGCTATGTGAGGCATTATCTCATAAGGGAAATACTGGACAATCAAATTAATGACTTCCCAGGCTTCAGGATGCCTTTTTACACTATATAAAGGTGGAAATTTACATTGGAAAGTTTGGTTTAGCTGTTATAAAAGTTTGGTTTTTTAGTGCTGTAAATGCATTTTCAGCTCGCGCTGTATACATTTGCCTATGAGAGGCATTATCTCATAAAGGAAATATTGGACAATCGAATTAATGACTGCCCAGGCTTCAGGATGTCTTTTTACACTATATAAAGGTGGAAATTTACATTGGAAACGTTTGGTTTAGCTGTTATAAAAGTTTGGTTTTTTAGTGCTGAAAATGCATTTTCAGCTCGCACTGTACACATTTGCTATGTGAGGCATTATCTCATAAGGGAAATACTGGACAATCAAATTAATGACTTCCCAGGCTTCAGGATGCCTTTTTACACTCTATAAATGTGGAAATTTACATTGGAAACGTTTGGTTTAGCTGTTAATGAAGTTTAGTTTTTTTAGTGCTGAAAATTCATTGTCTGCTGGCGCTGTACACTTTTTCTAAGTGTTGCAATATCTCATGAAGGAAATACTGGACAATCAAATTAATGACTTTCCAGGCTTCAGGGTGCCTTTCTACACTATATAAAGGTGGAAATTTACATTGGAAACGTTTGGTTTAGCTGTTATAAAAGTTTGGTTTTTTTAGTGCTGTAAATGCATTTTCAGCTCGCGCTGTACACATTTGCTATGAGAGGCATTATCTCATAAGGGAAATATTGGACAATCAAATTAATGACTTCCCAGGCTTCAGGATGTCTTTTTACACTATATAAAGGTGGAAATTTACATTGGAAACGTTTGGTTTAGCTGTTATAAAAGTTTGGTTTTTTAGTGCTGAAAATGCATTTTCAGCTCGCACTGTACACATTTGCTATGTGAGGCATTATCTCATAAGGGAAATACTGGACAATCAAATTAATGACTTCCCAGGCTTCAGGATGCCTTTTTACACTCTATAAATGTGGAAATTTACATTGGAAACGTTTGGTTTAGCTGTTAATGAAGTTTCGTTTTTTTAGTGCTGAAAATTCATTGTCTGCTGGCGCTGTACACTTTTTCTAAGTGTTGCAATATCTCATGAAGGAAATACTGGACAATCAAATTAATGACTTTCCAGGCTTCAGGATGCCTTTCTACACTATATAAAGGTGGAAATTTACATTGGAAACGTTTGGTTTAGCTGTTATAAAAGTTTGGTTTTTTAGTGCTGTAAATGCATTTTCAGCTCGCGCTGTACACATTTGCTATGAGAGGCATTATCTCATAAGGGAAATATTGGACAATCAAATTAATGACTGCCCAGGCTTCAGGATGTCTTTTTACACTATATAAAGGTGGAAATTTACATTGGAAACGTTTAGTTTAGCTGTTAATGAAGTTTCGTCTTTTTAGTGCTGGAAATTCATTGTCTGCTGGCGCTGTACACTTTTTCTAAGTGTTGCAATATCTCATGAAGGAAATACTGGACAATCAAATTAAAGACTTTCCAGGCTTCAGGATGCCTTTTTACACTATATAAAGGTGGAAATTTACATTGGAAACGTTTGGTTTAGCTGTTATAAAAGTTTGGTTTTTTAGTGCTGTAAATGCATTTTCAGCTCGCGCTGTACACATTTGCTATGAGAGGCATTATCTCATAAGGGAAATATTGGACAATCAAATTAATGACTGCCCAGGCTTCAGGATGTCTTTTTACACTATATAAAGGTGGAAATTTACATTGGAAACATTTAGTTTAGCTGTTAATGAAGTTTCGTTTTTTTAGTGCTGAAAATTCATTGTCTGCTGGCGCTGTACACTTTTTCTAAGTGTTGCAATATCTCATGAAGGAAATACTGGACAATCAAATTAATGACTTTCCAGGCTTCAGGATGCCTTTCTACACTATATAAAGGTGGAAATTTACATTGGAAACGTTTGGTTTAGCTGTTATAAAAGTTTGTTTTTTTAGTGCTGTAAATGCATTTTCAGCTCGCGCTGTACACATTTGCTATGAGAGGCATTATCTCATAAGGGAAATATTGGACAATCAAATTAATGACTGCCCAGGCTTCAGGATGTCTTTATACACTATATAAAGGTGGAAATTTACATTGGAAACGTTTGGTTTAGCTGTTATAAAAGTTTGGTTTTTTAGTGCTGTAAATGCATTTTCAGCTCGCGCTGTACACATTTGCTATGAGAGGCATTATCTCATAAGGGAAATATTGGACAATCAAATTAATGGCTGCCCGGGCTTCAGGATGTCTTTTTACACTATATAAAGGTGGAAATTTACATTGGAAACGTTTAGTTTAGCTGTTAATGAAGTTTCGTTTTTTTAGTGCTGAAAATTCATTGTCTGCTGGCGCTGTACACTTTTTCTAAATGTTGCAATATCTCATGAAGGAAATACTGGACAATCAAATTAATGACTTTCCAGGCTTCAGGATGCCTTTCTACACTATATAAAGGTGGAAATTTACATTGGAAACGTTTGGTTTAGCTTTTATAAAAGTTTGGTTTTTTAGTGCTGTAAATGCATTTTCAGCTCGCGCTGTACACATTTGCTATGAGAGGCATTATCTCATAAGGGAAATATTGGACAATCGAATTAATGACTGCCCAGGCTTCAGGATGTCTTTTTACACTATATAAAGGTGGAAATTTACATTGGAAACGTTTGGTTTAGCTGTTATAAAAGTTTGGTTTTTTAGTGCTGAAAATGCATTTTCAGCTCGCACTGTACACATTTGCTATGTGAGGCATTATCTCATAAGGGAAATACTGGACAATCAAATTAATGACTTCCCAGGCTTCAGGATGCCTTTTTACACTCTATAAATGTGGAAATTTACATTGGAAACGTTTGGTTTAGCTGTTAATGAAGTTTCGTTTTTTTAGTGCTGAAAATTCATTGTCTGCTGGCGCTGTACACTTTTTCTAAGTGTTGCAATATCTCATGAAGGAAATACTGGACAATCAAATTAATGACTTTCCAGGCTTCAGGATGCCTTTCTACACTATATAAAGGTGGAAATTTACATTGGAAACGTTTGGTTTAGCTGTTATAAAAGTTTGGTTTTTTAGTGCTGTAAATGCATTTTCAGCTCGCGCTGTACACATTTGCTATGAGAGGCATTATCTCATAAGGGAAATATTGGACAATCAAATTAATGACTGCCCAGGCTTCAGGATGTCTTTTTACACTATATAAAGGTGGAAATTTACATTGGAAACGTTTAGTTTAGCTGTTAATGAAGTTTCGTTTTTTTAGTGCTGGAAATTCATTGTCTGCTGGCGCTGTACACTTTTTCTAAGTGTTGCAATATCTCATGAAGGAAATACTGGACAATCAAATTAAAGACTTTCCAGGCTTCAGGATGCCTTTTTACACTATATAAAGGTGGAAATTTACATTGGAAACGTTTGGTTTAGCTGTTATAAAAGTTTGGTTTTTTAGTGCTGTAAATGCATTTTCAGCTCGCGCTGTACACATTTGCTATGAGAGGCATTATCTCATAAGGGAAATATTGGACAATCAAATTAATGACTGCCCAGGCTTCAGGATGTCTTTTTACACTATATAAAGGTGGAAATTTACATTGGAAACATTTAGTTTAGCTGTTAATGAAGTTTCGTTTTTTTAGTGCTGAAAATTCATTGTCTGCTGGCGCTGTACACTTTTTCTAAGTGTTGCAATATCTCATGAAGGAAATACTGGACAATCAAATTAATGACTTTCCAGGCTTCAGGATGCCTTTCTACACTATATAAAGGTGGAAATTTACATTGGAAACGTTTGGTTTAGCTGTTATAAAACTTTGTTTTTTTAGTGCTGTAAATGCATTTTCAGCTCGCGCTGTACACATTTGCTATGAGAGGCATTATCTCATAAGGGAAATATTGGACAATCAAATTAATGACTGCCCAGGCTTCAGGGTGTCTTTTTACACTATATAAAGGTGGAAATTTACATTGGAAACGTTTGGTTTAGCTGTTATAAAAGTTTGGTTTTTTAGTGCTGTAAATGCATTTTCAGCTCGCGCTGTACACATTTGCTATGAGAGGCATTATCTCATAAGGGAAATATTGGACAATCAAATTAATGGCTGCCCGGGCTTCAGGATGTCTTTTTACACTATATAAAGGTGGAAATTTACATTGGAAACGTTTAGTTTAGCTGTTAATGAAGTTTCGTTTTTTTAGTGCTGAAAATTCATTGTCTGCTGGCGCTGTACACTTTTTCTAAATGTTGCAATATCTCATGAAGGAAATACTGGACAATCAAATTAATGACTTTCCAGGCTTCAGGATGCCTTTCTACACTATATAAAGGTGGAAATTTACATTGGAAACGTTTGGTTTAGCTTTTATAAAAGTTTGGTTTTTTAGTGCTGTAAATGCATTTTCAGCTCGCGCTGTACACATTTGCTATGAGAGGCATTATCTCATAAGGGAAATATTGGACAATCAAATTAATGACTGCCCAGGCTTCAGGATGTCTTTTTACACTATATAAAGGAGGAAATTTACATTGGAAACGTTTGGTTTAGGTGTTATAAAAGTTTGGTTTTTTAGTGCTGAAAATGCATTTTCAGCTCGCGCTGTACACATTTGCTATGAGAGGCATTATCTCATAAAGGAAATATTGGACAATCGAATTAATGACTGCCCAGGCTTCAGGATGTCTTTTTACACTATATAAAGGTGGAAATTTACATTGGAAACGTTTGGTTTAGCTGTTATAAAAGTTTGGTTTTTTAGTGCTGAAAATGCATTTTCAGCTCGCACTGTACACATTTGCTATGTGAGGCATTATCTCATAAGGGAAATACTGGACAATCAAATTAATGACTTCCCAGGCTTCAGGATGCCTTTTTACACTATATAAAGGTGGAAATTTACATTGGAAAGTTTGGTTTAGCTGTTATAAAAGTTTGTTTTTTTAGTGCTGTAAATGCATTTTCAGCTCGCGCTGTATACATTTGCCTATGAGAGGCATTATCTCATAAAGGAAATATTGGACAATCGAATTAATGACTGCCCAGGCTTCAGGATGTCTTTTTACACTATATAAAGGTGGAAATTTACATTGGAAACGTTTGGTTTAGCTGTTATAAAAGTTTGGTTTTTTAGTGCTGAAAATGCATTTTCAGCTCGCACTGTACACATTTGCTATGTGAGGCATTATCTCATAAGGGAAATACTGGACAATCAAATTAATGACTTCCCAGGCTTCAGGATGCCTTTTTACACTCTATAAATGTGGAAATTTACATTGGAAACGTTTGGTTTAGCTGTTAATGAAGTTTAGTTTTTTTAGTGCTGAAAATTCATTGTCTGCTGGCGCTGTACACTTTTTCTAAGTGTTGCAATATCTCATGAAGGAAATACTGGACAATCAAATTAATGACTTTCCAGGCTTCAGGGTGCCTTTCTACACTATATAAAGGTGGAAATTTACATTGGAAACGTTTGGTTTAGCTGTTATAAAAGTTTGGTTTTTTTAGTGCTGTAAATGCATTTTCAGCTCGCGCTGTACACATTTGCTATGAGAGGCATTATCTCATAAGGGAAATATTGGACAATCAAATTAATGACTGCCCAGGCTTCAGGATGTCTTTTTACACTATATAAAGGTGGAAATTTACATTGGAAACGTTTGGTTTAGCTGTTATAAAAGTTTGGTTTTTTAGTGCTGTAAATGCATTTTCAGCTCGCGCTGTACACATTTGCTATGAGAGGCATTATCTCATAAGGGAAATATTGGACAATCAAATAAATGGCTGCCCAGGCTTCAGGATGTCTTTTTACTCTATATAAAGGTGGAAATTTACATTGGAAACGTTTAGTTTAGCTGTTAATGAAGTTTCGTTTTTTTAGTGCTGAAAATTCATTGTCTGCTGGCGCTGTACACTTTTTCTAAGTGTTGCAATATCTCATGAAGGAAATACTGGACAATCAAATCAATGACTTTCCAGGCTTCAGGATGCCTTTCTACACTATATAAAGGTGGAAATTTACATTGGAAACGTTTGGTTTAGCTGTTATAAAAGTTTGGTTTTTTAGTGCTGAAAATGCATTTTCAGCTCGCACTGTACACATTTGCTATGTGAGGCATTATCTCATAAGGGAAATACTGGACAATCAAATTAATGACTTCCCAGGCTTCAGGATGCCTTTTTACACTCTATAAATGTGGAAATTTACATTGGAAACGTTTGGTTTAGCTGTTAATGAAGTTTCGTTTTTTTAGTGCTGAAAATTCATTGTCTGCTGGCGCTGTACACTTTTTCTAAGTGTTGCAATATCTCATGAAGGAAATACTGGACAATCAAATTAATGACTTTCCAGGCTTCAGGATGCCTTTCTACACTATATAAAGGTGGAAATTTACATTGGAAACGTTTAGTTTAGCTGTTATAAAAGTTTGGTTTTTTAGTGCTGTAAATGCATTTTCAGCTCGCGCTGTACACATTTGCTATGAGAGGCATTATCTCATAAGGGAAATATTGGACAATCAAATTAATGACTGCCCAGGCTTCAGGATGTCTTTTTACACTATATAAAGGTGGAAATTTACATTGGAAACGTTTAGTTTAGCTGTTAATGAAGTTTCGGTTTTTTAGTGCTGAAAATTCATTGTCTGCTGGCGCTGTACACTTTTTCTAAGTGTTGCAATATCTCATGAAGGAAATACTGGACAATCAAATTAATCACTTTCCAGGCTTCAGGATGCCTTTCTACACTATATAAAGGTGGAAATTTACATTGGAAACGTTTGGTTTAGCTGTTATAAAAGTTTGGTTTTTTAGTGCTGTAAATGCATTTTCAGCTCGCGCTGTACACATTTGCTATGTGAGGCATTATCTCATAAGGGAAATACTGGACAATCAAATTAATGACTTCCCAGGCTTCAGGATGCCTTTTTACACTCTATAAATGTGGAAATTTACATTGGAAACGTTTGGTTTAGCTGTTAATGAAGTTTCGTTTTTTTAGTGCTGAAAATTCATTGTCTGCTGGCGCTGTACACTTTTTCTAAGTTTTGCAATATCTCATGTAGGAAATACTGGACAATCAAATTAATGACTTTCCAGGCTTCAGGATGCCTTTCTACACTATATAAAGGTGGAAATTTACATTGGAAACGTTTGGTTTAGCTGTTATAAAAGTTTGTTTTTTTAGTGCTGTAAATGCATTTTCAGCTCGCGCTGTACACATTTGCTATGTGAGGCATTATCTCATAAGGGAAATACTGGACAATCAAATTAATGACTGCCCAGGCTTCAGGATGTCTTTTTACACTATATAAAGGTGGAAATTTACATTGGAAACGTTTGGTTTAGCTGTTATAAAAGTTTGGTTTTTTTAGTGCTGAAAATTCATTGTCTGCTGGCGCTGTACACTTTTTCTAAGTGTTGCAATATCTCATGAAGGAAATACTGGACAATCAAATTAATGACTTTCCAGGCTCCAGGATGCCTTTCTACACTATATAAAGGTGGAAATTTACATTGGAAACGTTTGGTTTAGCTGTTATAAAAGTTTGGTTTTTTAGTGCTGTAAATGCATTTTCAGCTCGCGCTGTACACATTTGCTATGAGAGGCATTATCTCATAAGGGAAATATTGGACAATCAAATTAATGACTGCCCAGGCTTCAGGATGTCTTTTTACACTATATAAAGGTGGAAATTTACATTGGAAACGTTTAGTTTAGCTGTTAATGAAGTTTCGTTTTTTTAGTGCTGAAAATTCATTGTCTACTGGCGCTGTACACTTTGTCTAAGTGTTGCAATATCTCATGAAGGAAATACTGGACAATCAAATTAATGACTTTCCAGGCTTCAGGATGCCTTTCTACACTATATAAAGGTGGAAATTTACATTGGAAACGTTTGGTTTAGCTGTTATAAAAGTTTGGTTTTTTAGTGCTGTAAATGCATTTTCAGCTCGCGCTGTACACATTTGCTATGAGAGGCATTATCTCATAAGGGAAATATTGGACAATCAAATTAATGACTGCCCAGGCTTCAGGATGTCTTTTTACACTATATAAAGGTGGAAATTTACATTGGAAACGTTTGGTTTAGCTGTTATAAAAGTTTGGTTTTTTAGTGCTGAAAATGCATTTTCAGCTTGCACTGTACACATTTGCTATGTGAGGCATTATCTCATAAGGGAAATACTGGACAATCAAATTAATGACTTCCCAGGCTTCAGGATGCATTTTTACACTCTATAAATGTGGAAATTTACATTGGAAACGTTTGGTTTAGCTGTTAATGAAGTTTCGTTTTTTTAGTGCTGAAAATTCATTGTCTGCTGGCGCTGTACACCTTTTCTAAGTGTTGCAATATCTCATGAAGGAAATACTGGACAATCAAATTAATGACTTTCCAGGCTTCAGGATGCCTTTCTACACTATATAAAGGTGGAAATTTACATTGGAAACGTTTGGTTTAGCTGTTATAAAAGTTTGGGTTTTTAGTGCTGTAAATGCATTTTCAGCTCGCGCTGTACACATTTGCTATGAGAGGCATTATCTCATAAGGGAAATATTGGACAATCAAATTAATGACTGCCCAGGCTTCAGGATGTCTTTTTACACTATATAAAGGTGGAAATTTACATTGGAAACGTTTAGTTTAGCTGTTATAAAAGTTTGTTTTTTTAGTGCTGTAAATGCATTTTCAGCTCGCGCTGTACACATTTGCTATGAGAGGCATTATCTCATAAGGGAAATATTGGACAATCAAATTAATGACTGCCCAGGCTTCAGGATGTCTTTTTACACTATATAAAGGTGGAAATTTACATTGGAAACGTTTAGTTTAGCTGTTATAAAAGTTTGTTTTTTTAGTGCTGAAAATGCATTTTCAGCTCGCACTGTACACATTTGCTATGTGAGGCATTATCTCATAAGGGAAATACTGGACAATCAAATTAATGACTTCCCAGGCTTCAGGATGCCTTTTTACACTCTATAAATGTGGAAATTTACATTGGAAACGTTTGGTTTAGCTGTTAATGAAGTTTCGTTTTTTTAGTGCTGAAAATTCATTGTCTGCTGGCGCTGTACACTTTTTCTAAGTGTTGCAATATCTCATGAATGAAATACTGGACAATAAAATTAATGACTTTCCAGGCTTCAGGATGCCTTTCTACACTATATAAAGGTGGAAATTTACATTGGAAACGTTTGGTTTAGCTGTTATAAAAGTTTGGTTTTTTAGTGCTGTAAATGCATTTTCAGCTCGCGCTGTACACATTTGCTATGAGAGGCATTATCTCATAAGGGAAATATTGGACAATCAAATTAATGACTGCCCAGGCTTCAGGATGTCTTTTTACACTATATAAAGGTGGAAATTTACATTGGAAACGTTTAGTTTAGCTGTTATAAAAGTTTGTTTTTTTAGTGCTGTAAATGCATTTTCAGCTCGCGCTGTACACATTTGCTATGTGAGGCATTATCTCATAAGGGAAATACTGGACAATCAAATTAATGACTGCCCAGGCTTCAGGATGTCTTTTTACACTATATAAAGGTGGAAATTTACATTGGAAACGTTTGGTTTAGCTGTTATAAAAGTTTGGTTTTTTAGTGCTGAAAATGCATTTTCAGCTCGCACTGTACACATTTGCTATGTGAGGCATTATCTCATAAGGGAAATACTGGACAATCAAATTAATGACTTCCCAGGCTTCAGGATGCCTTTTTACACTCTATAAATGTGAAAATTTACATTGGAAACGTTTGGTTTAGCTGTTAATGAAGTTTCGTTTTTTTAGTGCTGAAAATTCATTGTCTGCTGGCGCTGTACACTTTTTCTAAGTGTTGCAATATCTCATGAAGGAAATACTGGACAATCAAATTAATGACTTTCCAGGCTTCAGGATGCCTTTCTACACTATATAAAGGTGGAAATTTACATTGGAAACGTTTGGTTTAGCTGTTATAAAAGTTTGGTTTTTTAGTGCTGTAAATGCATTTTCAGCTCGCGCTGTACACATTTGCTATGAGAGGCATTATCTCATAAGGGAAATATTGGACAATCAAATTAATGACTGCCCAGGCTTCAGGATGTCTTTTTACACTATATAAAGGTGGAAATTTACATTGGAAACGTTTAGTTTAGCTGTTATAAAAGTTTGTTTTTTTAGTGCTGTAAATGCATTTTCAGCTCGCGCTGTACACATTTGCTATGAGAGGCATTATCTCATAAGGGAAATATTGGACAATCAAATTAATGACTGCCCAGGCTTCAGGATGTCTTTTTACACTATATAAAGGTGGACATTTACATTGGAAACGTTTAGTTTAGCTGTTATAAAAGTTTGTTTTTTTAGTGCTGAAAATGCATTTTCAGCTCGCACTGTACACATTTGCTATGTGAGGCATTATCTCAGAAGGGAAATACTGGACAATCAAATTAATGACTTCCCAGGCTTCAGGATGCCTTTTTACACTCTATAAATGTGGAAATTTACATTGGAAACGTTTGGTTTAGCTGTTAATGAAGTTTCGTTTTTTTAGTGCTGAAAATTCATTGTCTGCTGGCGCTGTACACTTTTTCTAAGTGTTGCAATATCTCATGAAGGAAATACTGGACAATCAAATTAATGACTTTCCAGGCTTCAGGATGCCTTTCTACACTATATAAAGGTGGAAATTTACATTGGAAACGTTTGGTTTAGCTGTTATAAAAGTTTGGTTTTTTAGTGCTGTAAATGCATTTTCAGCTCGCGCTGTACACATTTGCTATGAGAGGCATTATCTCATAAGGGAAATATTGGACAATCAAATTAATGACTGCCCAGGCTTCAGGATGTCTTTTTACACTATATAAAGGAGGAAATTTACATTGGAAACGTTTGGTTTAGGTGTTATAAAAGTTTGTTTTTTTAGTGCTGTAAATGCATTTTCAGCTCGCACTGTACACATTTGCTATGAGAGGCATTATCTCATAAGGGAAATATTGGACAATCAAATTAATGACTGCCCAGGCTTCAGGATGTCTTTTTACACTATATAAAGGTGGAAATTTACATTGGAAACGTTTACTTTAGCTGTTAATGAAGTTTCGTTTATTTAGTGCTGAAAATTCATTGTCTGCTGGCGCTGTACACTTTTTCTAAGTGTTGCAATATCTCATGAAGGAAATACTGGACAATCAAATTAATGACTTTCCAGGCTTCAGGATGCCTTTCTACACTATATAAAGGTGGAAATTTACATTGGAAACGTTTGGTTTAGCTGTTATAAAAGTTTGTTTTTTTAGTGCTGTAAATGCATTTTCAGCTCGCACTGTACACATTTGCTGTGAGGCATTATCTCATAAGGGAAATACTGGACAATCAAATTAATGACTTCCCAGGCTTCAGGATGCCTTTTTACACTCTATAAATGTGGAAATTTACATTGGAAACGTTTGGTTTAGCTGTTAATGAAGTTTCGTTTTTTTAGTGCTGAAAATTCATTGTCTGCTGGCGCTGTACACTTTTTCTAAGTGTTGCAATATCTCATGAAGGAAATACTGGACAATCAAATTAATGACTTTCCAGGCTTCAGGATGCCTTTCTACACTATATAAAGGTGGAAATTTACATTGGAAACGTTTGGTTTAGCTGTTATAAAAGTTTGGTTTTTTAGTGCTGTAAATGCATTTTCAGCTCGCGCTGTACACATTTGCTATGAGAGGCATTATCTCATAAGGGAAATATTGGACAATCAAATTAATGACTGCCCAGGCTTCAGGATGTCTTTTTACACTATATAAAGGTGGAAATTTACATTGGAAACGTTTGGTTTAGCTGTTATAAAAGTTTGTTTTTTTAGTGCTGTAAATGCATTTTCAGCTCGCACTGTACACATTTGCTATGAGAGGCATTATCTCATAAGGGAAATATTGGACAATCAAATTAATGACTGCCCAGGCTTCAGGATGTCTTTTTACACTATATAAAGGTGGAAATTTACATTGGAAACGTTTGGTTTAGCTGTTATAAAAGTTTGGTTTTTTAGTGCTGTAAATGCATTTTCAGCTCGCGCTGTACACATTTGCTATGAGAGGCATTATCTCATAAGGGAAATATTGGACAATCAAATTAATGACTGCCCAGGTTTCAGGATGTCTTTTTACACTATATAAAGGTGGAAATTTACATTGGAAACGTTTGGTTTAGGTGTTATATAAGTTTGGTTTTTTAGTGCTGAAAATGCATTTTCAGCTCGCACTGTACACATTTGCTATGTGAGGCATTATCTCATAAGGGAAATACTGGACAATCAAATTAATGACTTCCCAGGCTTCAGGATGCCTTTTTACACTCTATAAATGTGGAAATTTATATTGGAAACGTTTGGTTTAGCTGTTAATGAAGTTTCGTTTTTTTAGTGCTGAAAATTCATTGTCTGCTGGCGCTGTACACTTTTTCTAAGTTTTGCAATATCTCATGTAGGAAATACTGGACAATCAAATTAATGACTTTCCAGGCTTCAGGATGCCTTTCTACACTATATAAAGGTGGAAATTTACATTGGAAACGTTTGGTTTAGCTGTTATAAAAGTTTGTTTTTTTAGTGCTGTAAATGCATTTTCAGCTCGCGCTGTACACATTTGCTATGTGAGGCATTATCTCATAAGGGAAATACTGGACAATCAAATTAATGACTGCCCAGGCTTCAGGATGTCTTTTTACACTATATAAAGGTGGAAATTTACATTGGAAACGTTTGGTTTAGCTGTTATAAAAGTTTGGTTTTTTTAGTGCTGAAAATTCATTGTCTGCTGGCGCTGTACACTTTTTCTAAGTGTTGCAATATCTCATGAAGGAAATACTGGACAATCAAATTAATGACTTTCCAGGCTTCAGGATGCCTTTCTACACTATATAAAGGTGGAAATTTACATTGGAAACGTTTGGTTTAGCTGTTAATGAAGTTTCGTTTTTTTAGTGCTGAAAATTCATTGTCTACTGGCGCTGTACACTTTTTCTAAGTGTTGCAATATCTCATGAAGGAAATACTGGACAATCAAATTAATGACTTTCCAGGCTTCAGGATGCCTTTCTACACTATATAAAGGTGGAAATTTACATTGGAAACGTTTGGTTTAGCTGTTATAAAAGTTTGGTTTTTTAGTGCTGTAAATGCATTTTCAGCTCGCGCTGTACACATTTGCTATGAGAGGCATTATCTCATAAGGGAAATATTGGACAATCAAATTAATGACTGCCCAGGCTTCAGGATGTCTTTTTACACTATATAAAGGTGGAAATTTACATTGGAAACGTTTGGTTTAGCTGTTATAAAAGTTTGGTTTTTTAGTGCTGAAAATGCATTTTCAGCTCGCACTGTACACATTTGCTATGTGAGGCATTATCTCATAAGGGAAATACTGGACAATCAAATTAATGACTTCCCAGGCTTCAGGATGCATTTTTACACTCTATAAATGTGGAAATTTACATTGGAAACGTTTGGTTTAGCTGTTATAAAAGTTTGTTTTTTTAGTGCTGTAAATGCATTTTCAGCTCGCGCTGTACACATTTGCTATGTGAGGCATTATCTCATAAGGGAAATACTGGACAATCAAATTAATGACTGCCCAGGCTTCAGGATGTCTTTTTACACTATATAAAGGTGGAAATTTACATTGGAAACGTTTGGTTTAGCTGTTATAAAAGTTTGGTTTTTTAGTGCTGAAAATGCATTTTCAGCTCGCACTGTACACATTTGCTATGTGAGGCATTATCTCATAAGGGAAATACTGGACAATCAAATTAATGACTGCCCAGGCTTCAGGATGTCTTTTTACACTATATAAAGGTGGAAATTTACATTGGAAACGTTTAGTTTAGCTGTTAATGAAGTTTCGTTTTTTTAGTGCTGGAAATTCATTGTCTGCTGGCGCTGTACACTTTTTCTAAGTGTTGCAATATCTCATGAAGGAAATACTGGACAATCAAATTAAAGACTTTCCAGGCTTCAGGATGCCTTTTTACACTATATAAAGGTGGAAATTTACATTGGAAACGTTTGGTTTAGCTGTTATAAAAGGTTGGTTTTTTAGTGCTGTAAATGCATTTTCAGCTCGCGCTGTACACATTTGCTATGAGAGGCATTATCTCATAAGGGAAATATTGGACAATCAAATTAATGACTGCCCAGGCTTCAGGATGTCTTTTTACACTATATAAAGGTGGAAATTTACATTAGAAACATTTAGTTTAGCTGTTAATGAAGTTTCGTTTTTTTAGTGCTGAAAATTCATTGTCTGCTGGCGCTGTACACTTTTTCTAAGTGTTGCAATATCTCATGAAGGAAATACTGGACAATCAAATTAATGACTTTCCAGGCTTCAGGATGCCTTTCTACACTATATAAAGGTGGAAATTTACATTGGAAACGTTTGGTTTAGCTGTTATAAAAGTTAGTTTTTTTAGTGCTGTAAATGCATTTTCAGCTCGCGCTGTACACATTTGCTATGAGAGGCATTATCTCATAAGGGAAATATTGGACAATCAAATTAATGACTGCCCAGGCTTCAGGATGTCTTTTTACACTATATAAAGGTGGAAATTTACATTGGAAACGTTTTTTAGCTGTTATAAAAGTTTGGTTTTTTAGTGCTGTAAATGCATTTTCAGCTCGCGCTGTACACATTTGCTATGAGAGGCATTATCTCATAAGGGAAATATTGGACCATCAAATTAATGACTGCCCAGGCTTCAGGATGTCTTTTTACACTATATAAAGGTGGAAATTTACATTGGAAACGTTTGGTTTAGCTGTTATAAAAGTTTGGTTTTTTAGTGCTGAAAATGCATTTTCAGCTCGCACTGTACACATTTGCTATGTGAGGCATTATCTCATAAGGGAAATACTGGACAATCAAATTAATGACTTCCCAGGCTTGAGGATGCCTTTTTACACTCTATAAATGTGGAAATTTACATTGGAAACGTTTGGTTTAGCTGTTAATGAAGTTTCGTTTTTTTAGTGCTGAAAATTCATTGTCTGCTGGCGCTGTACACTTTTTCTAAGTGTTGCAATATCTCATGAAGGAAATACTGGACAATCAAATTAATGACTTCCCAGGCTTCAGGATGCCTTTTTACACTCTATAAATGTGGAAATTTACATTGGAAACGTTTGGTTTAGCTGTTAATGAAGTTTCGTTTTTTTAGTGCTGAAAATTCATTGTCTGCTGGCGCTGTACACTTTTTCTAAGTGTTGCAATATCTCATGTAGGAAATACTGGACAATCAAATTAATGACTTTCCAGGCTTCAGGATGCCTTTCTACACTATATAAAGGTGGAAATTTACATTGGAAACGTTTGGTTTAGCTGTTATAAAAGTTTGTTTTTTTAGTGCTGTAAATGCATTTTCAGCTCGCGCTGTACACATTTGCTATGTGAGGCATTATCTCATAAGGGAAATACTGGACAATCAAATTAATGACTGCCCAGGCTTCAGGATGTCTTTTTACACTATATAAAGGTGGAAATTAACATTGGAAACGTTTGGTTTAGCTGTTATAAAAGTTTGGTTTTTTTAGTGCTGAAAATTCATTGTCTGCTGGCGCTGTACACTTTTTCTAAGTGTTGCAATATCTCATGAAGGAAATACTGGACAATCAAATTAATGACTTTCCAGGCTCCAGGATGCCTTTCTACACTATATAAAGGTGGAAATTTACATTGGAAACGTTTGGTTTAGCTGTTATAAAAGTTTGGTTTTTTAGTGCTGTAAATGCATTTTCAGCTCGCGCTGTACACATTTGCTATGAGAGGCATTATCTCATAAGGGAAATATTGGACAATCAAATTAATGACTGCCCAGGCTTCAGGATGTCTTTTTACACTATATAAAGGTGGAAATTTACATTGGAAACGTTTAGTTTAGCTGTTAATGAAGTTTCGTTTTTTTAGTGCTGAAAATTCATTGTCTACTGGCGCTGTACACTTTTTCTAAGTGTTGCAATATCTCATGAAGGAAATACTGGACAATCAAATTAATGACTTTCCAGGCTTCAGGATGTCTTTTTACACTATATAAAGGTGGAAATTTACATTGGAAACGTTTAGTTTAGCTGTTAATGAAGTTTGGTTTTTTTAGTGCTGAAAATTCATTGTCTGCTGGCGCTGTACACTTTTTCTAAGTGTTGCAATATCTCATGAAGGAAATACTGGACAATCAAATTAATGACTCTCCAGGCTCCAGGATGCCTTTCTACACTATATAAAGGTGGAAATTTACATTGGAAACGTTTGGTTTAGCTGTTATAAAAGTTTGGTTTTTTAGTGCTGTAAATGCATTTTCAGCTCGCGCTGTACACATTTGCTATGAGAGGCATTATCTCATAAGGGAAATATTGGACAATCAAATTAATGACTGCCCAGGCTTCAGGATGTCTTTTTACACTATATAAAGGTGGAAATTTACATTGGAAACGTTTAGTTTAGCTGTTAATGAAGTTTCGTTTTTTTAGTGCTGAAAATTCATTGTCTACTGGCGCTGTACACTTTTTCTAAGTGTTGCAATATCTCATGAAGGAAATACTGGACAATCAAATTAATGACTTTCCAGGCTTCAGGATGCCTTTCTACACTATATAAAGGTGGAAATTTACATTGGAAACGTTTGGTTTAGCTGTTATAAAAGTTTGGTTTTTTAGTGCTGTAAATGCATTTTCAGCTCGCGCTGTACACATTTGCTATGAGAGGCATTATCTCATAAGGGAAATATTGGACAATCAAATTAATGACTGCCCAGGCTTCAGGATGTCTTTTTACACTATATAAAGGTGGAAATTTACATTGGAAACGTTTGGTTTAGCTGTTATAAAAGTTTGGTTTTTTAGTGCTGAAAATGCATTTTCAGCTCGCACTGTACACATTTGCTATGTGAGGCATTATCTCATAAGGGAAATACTGGACAATCAAATTAATGACTTCCCAGGCTTCAGGATGCATTTTTACACTCTATAAATGTGGAAATTTACATTGGAAACGTTTGGTTTAGCTGTTATAAAAGTTTGTTTTTTTAGTGCTGTAAATGCATTTTCAGCTCGCGCTGTACACATTTGCTATGTGAGGCATTATCTCATAAGGGAAATACTGGACAATCAAATTAATGACTGCCCAGGCTTCAGGATGTCTTTTTACACTATATAAAGGTGGAAATTTACATTGGAAACGTTTGGTTTAGCTGTTATAAAAGTTTGGTTTTTTAGTGCTGAAAATGCATTTTCAGCTCGCACTGTACACATTTGCTATGTGAGGCATTATCTCATAAGGGAAATACTGGACAATCAAATTAATGACTGCCCAGGCTTCAGGATGTCTTTTTACACTATATAAAGGTGGAAATTTACATTGGAAACGTTTAGTTTAGCTGTTAATGAAGTTTCGTTTTTTTAGTGCTGGAAATTCATTGTCTGCTGGCGCTGTACACTTTTTCTAAGTGTTGCAATATCTCATGAAGGAAATACTGGACAATCAAATTAAAGACTTTCCAGGCTTCAGGATGCCTTTTTACACTATATAAAGGTGGAAATTTACATTGGAAACGTTTGGTTTAGCTGTTATAAAAGGTTGGTTTTTTAGTGCTGTAAATGCATTTTCAGCTCGCGCTGTACACATTTGCTATGAGAGGCATTATCTCATAAGGGAAATATTGGACAATCAAATTAATGACTGCCCAGGCTTCAGGATGTCTTTTTACACTATATAAAGGTGGAAATTTACATTGGAAACATTTAGTTTAGCTGTTAATGAAGTTTCGTTTTTTTAGTGCTGAAAATTCATTGTCTGCTGGCGCTGTACACTTTTTCTAAGTGTTGCAATATCTCATGAAGGAAATACTGGACAATCAAATTAATGACTTTCCAGGCTTCAGGATGCCTTTCTACACTATATAAAGGTGGAAATTTACATTGGAAACGTTTGGTTTAGCTGTTATAAAAGTTAGTTTTTTTAGTGCTGTAAATGCATTTTCAGCTCGCGCTGTACACATTTGCTATGAGAGGCATTATCTCATAAGGGAAATATTGGACAATCAAATTAATGACTGCCCAGGCTTCAGGATGTCTTTTTACACTATATAAAGGTGGAAATTTACATTGGAAACGTTTTTTAGCTGTTATAAAAGTTTGGTTTTTTAGTGCTGTAAATGCATTTTCAGCTCGCGCTGTACACATTTGCTATGAGAGGCATTATCTCATAAGGGAAATATTGGACCATCAAATTAATGACTGCCCAGGCTTCAGGATGTCTTTTTACACTATATAAAGGTGGAAATTTACATTGGAAACGTTTGGTTTAGCTGTTATAAAAGTTTGGTTTTTTAGTGCTGAAAATGCATTTTCAGCTCGCACTGTACACATTTGCTATGTGAGGCATTATCTCATAAGGGAAATACTGGACAATCAAATTAATGACTTCCCAGGCTTGAGGATGCCTTTTTACACTCTATAAATGTGGAAATTTACATTGGAAACGTTTGGTTTAGCTGTTAATGAAGTTTCGTTTTTTTAGTGCTGAAAATTCATTGTCTGCTGGCGCTGTACACTTTTTCTAAGTGTTGCAATATCTCATGAAGGAAATACTGGACAATCAAATTAATGACTTCCCAGGCTTCAGGGTGCCTTTTTACACTCTATAAATGTGGAAATTTACATTGGAAACGTTTGGTTTAGCTGTTAATGAAGTTTCGTTTTTTTAGTGCTGAAAATTCATTGTCTGCTGGCGCTGTACACTTTTTCTAAGTTTTGCAATATCTCATGTAGGAAATACTGGACAATCAAATTAATGACTTTCCAGGCTTCAGGATGCCTTTCTACACTATATAAAGGTGGAAATTTACATTGGAAACGTTTGGTTTAGCTGTTATAAAAGTTTGTTTTTTTAGTGCTGTAAATGCATTTTCAGCTCGCGCTGTACACATTTGCTATGTGAGGCATTATCTCATAAGGGAAATACTGGACAATCAAATTAATGACTGCCCAGGCTTCAGGATGTCTTTTTACACTATATAAAGGTGGAAATTTACATTGGAAACGTTTGGTTTAGCTGTTATAAAAGTTTGGTTTTTTTAGTGCTGAAAATTCATTGTCTGCTGGCGCTGTACACTTTTTCTAAGTGTTGCAATATCTCATGAAGGAAATACTGGACAATCAAATTAATGACTTTCCAGGCTTCAGGATGTCTTTTTACACTATATAAAGGTGGAAATTTACATTGGAAACGTTTAGTTTAGCTGTTAATGAAGTTTCGTTTTTTTAGTGCTGGAAATTCATTGTCTGCTGGCGCTGTACACTTTTTCTAAGTGTTGCAATATCTCATGAAGGAAATACTGGACAATCAAATTAAAGACTTTCCAGGCTTCAGGATGCCTTTTTACACTATATAAAGGTGGAAATTTACATTGGAAACGTTTGGTTTAGCTGTTATAAAAGGTTGGTTTTTTAGTGCTGTAAATGCATTTTCAGCTCGCGCTGTACACATTTGCTATGAGAGGCATTATCTCATAAGGGAAATATTGGACAATCAAATTAATGACTGCCCAGGCTTCAGGATGTCTTTTTACACTATATAAAGGTGGAAATTTACATTGGAAACATTTAGTTTAGCTGTTAATGAAGTTTCGTTTTTTTAGTGCTGAAAATTCATTGTCTGCTGGCGCTGTACACTTTTTCTAAGTGTTGCAATATCTCATGAAGGAAATACTGGACAATCAAATTAATGACTTTCCAGGCTTCAGGATGCCTTTCTACACTATATAAAGGTGGAAATTTACATTGGAAACGTTTGGTTTAGCTGTTATAAAAGTTAGTTTTTTTAGTGCTGTAAATGCATTTTCAGCTCGCGCTGTACACATTTGCTATGAGAGGCATTATCTCATAAGGGAAATATTGGACAATCAAATTAATGACTGCCCAGGCTTCAGGATGTCTTTTTACACTATATAAAGGTGGAAATTTACATTGGAAACGTTTTTTAGCTGTTATAAAAGTTTGGTTTTTTAGTGCTGTAAATGCATTTTCAGCTCGCGCTGTACACATTTGCTATGAGAGGCATTATCTCATAAGGGAAATATTGGACCATCAAATTAATGACTGCCCAGGCTTCAGGATGTCTTTTTACACTATATAAAGGTGGAAATTTACATTGGAAACGTTTGGTTTAGCTGTTATAAAAGTTTGGTTTTTTAGTGCTGAAAATGCATTTTCAGCTCGCACTGTACACATTTGCTATGTGAGGCATTATCTCATAAGGGAAATACTGGACAATCAAATTAATGACTTCCCAGGCTTGAGGATGCCTTTTTACACTCTATAAATGTGGAAATTTACATTGGAAACGTTTGGTTTAGCTGTTAATGAAGTTTCGTTTTTTTAGTGCTGAAAATTCATTGTCTGCTGGCGCTGTACACTTTTTCTAAGTGTTGCAATATCTCATGAAGGAAATACTGGACAATCAAATTAATGACTTCCCAGGCTTCAGGATGCCTTTTTACACTCTATAAATGTGGAAATTTACATTGGAAACGTTTGGTTTAGCTGTTAATGAAGTTTCGTTTTTTTAGTGCTGAAAATTCATTGTCTGCTGGCGCTGTACACTTTTTCTAAGTTTTGCAATATCTCATGTAGGAAATACTGGACAATCAAATTAATGACTTTCCAGGCTTCAGGATGCCTTTCTACACTATATAAAGGTGGAAATTTACATTGGAAACGTTTGGTTTAGCTGTTATAAAAGTTTGTTTTTTTAGTGCTGTAAATGCATTTTCAGCTCGCGCTGTACACATTTGCTATGTGAGGCATTATCTCATAAGGGAAATACTGGACAATCAAATTAATGACTGCCCAGGCTTCAGGATGTCTTTTTACACTATATAAAGGTGGAAATTTACATTGGAAACGTTTGGTTTAGCTGTTATAAAAGTTTGGTTTTTTTAGTGCTGAAAATTCATTGTCTGCTGGCGCTGTACACTTTTTCTAAGTGTTGCAATATCTCATGAAGGAAATACTGGACAATCAAATTAATGACTTTCCAGGCTCCAGGATGCCTTTCTACACTATATAAAGGTGGAAATTTACATTGGAAACGTTTGGTTTAGCTGTTATAAAAGTTTGGTTTTTTAGTGCTGTAAATGCATTTTCAGCTCGCGCTGTACACATTTGCTATGAGAGGCATTATCTCATAAGGGAAATATTGGACAATCAAATTAATGACTGCCCAGGCTTCAGGATGTCTTTTTACACTATATAAAGGTGGAAATTTACATTGGAAACGTTTAGTTTAGCTGTTAATGAAGTTTCGTTTTTTTAGTGCTGAAAATTCATTGTCTACTGGCGCTGTACACTTTTTCTAAGTGTTGCAATATCTCATGAAGGAAATACTGGACAATCAAATTAATGACTTTCCAGGCTTCAGGATGCCTTTCTACACTCTATAAAGGTGGAAATGTACATTGGAAACGTTTGGTTTAGCTGTTATAAAAGTTTGGTTTTTTAGTGCTGTAAATGCATTTTCAGCTCGCGCTGTACACATTTGCTATGAGAGGCATTATCTCAGAAGGGAAATATTGGACAATCAAATTAATGACTGCCCAGGCTTCAGGATGTCTTTTTACACTATATAAAGGTGGAAATTTACATTGGAAACGTTTGGTTTAGCTGTTATAAAAGTTTGGTTTTTTTAGTGCTGAAAATGCATTTTCAGCTCGCACTGTACACATTTGCTGTGTGAGGCATTATCTCATAAGGGAAATACTGGACAATCAAATTAATGACTGCCCAGGCTTCAGGATGTCTTTTTACACTATATAAAGGTGGAAATTTACATTGGAAACGTTTGGTTTAGCTGTTATAAAAGTTTGGTTTTTTAGTGCTGAAAATGCATTTTCAGCTCGCACTGTACACATTTGCTATGTGAGGCATTATCTCATAAGGGAAATACTGGACAATCAAATTAATGACTTCCCAGGCTTCAGGATGCCTTTTTACACTCTATAAATGTGGAAATTTACATTGGAAACGTTTGGTTTAGCTGTTAATGAAGTTTCGTTTTTTTAGTGCTGAAAATTCATTGTCTGCTGGCGCTGTACACTTTTTCTAAGTGTTGCAATATCTCATGAAGGAAATACTGGACAATCAAATTAATGACTTTCCAGGCTTCAGGATGCCTTTCTACACTATATAAAGGTGGAAATTTACATTGGAAACGTTTGGTTTAGCTGTTATAAAAGTTTGGTTTTTTAGTGCTGTAAATGCATTTTCAGCTCGCGCTGTACACATTTGCTATGAGAAGCATTATCTCATAAGGGAAATATTGGACAATCAAATTAATGACTGCCCAGGCTTCAGGATGTCTTTTTACACTATATAAGGGTGGAAATTTACATTGGAAACGTTTAGTTTAGCTGTTAATGAAGTTTCGTTTTTTTAGTGCTGAAAATTCATTGTCTGCTGGCTGTACACTTTTTCTAAGTGTTGCAATATCTCATGAAGGAAATACTGGACAATCAAATTAATGACTTTCCAGGCTTCAGGATGCCTTTCTACACTATATAAAGGTGGAAATGTACATTGGAAACGTTTGGTTTAGCTGTTATAAAAGTTTGGTTTTTTAGTGCTGTAAATGCATTTTCAGCTCGCGCTGTACACATTTGCTATGAGAGGCATTATCTCAGAAGGGAAATATTGGACAATCAAATTAATGACTGCCCAGGCTTCAGGATGTCTTTTTACACTATATAAAGGTGGAAATTTACATTGGAAACGTTTGGTTTAGCTGTTATAAAAGTTTGGTTTTTTTAGTGCTGAAAATGCATTTTCAGCTCGCACTGTACACATTTGCTGTGTGAGGCATTATCTCATAAGGGAAATACTGGACAATCAAATTAATGACTGCCCAGGCTTCAGGATGTCTTTTTACACTATATAAAGGTGTAAATTTACATTGGAAACGTTTGGTTTAGCTGTTATAAAAGTTTGTTTTTTTAGTGCTGAAAATGCATTTTCAGCTCGCACTGTACACATTTGCTATGTGAGGCATTATCTCATAAGGGAAATACTGGACAATCAAATTAATGACTTCCCAGGCTTCAGGATGCCTTTTTACACTCTATAAATGTGGAAATTTACATTGGAAACGTTTGGTTTAGCTGTTAATGAAGTTTCGTTTTTTTAGTGCTGAAAATTCATTGTCTGCTGGCGCTGTACACTTTTTCTAAGTGTTGCAATATCTCATGAAGGAAATACTGGACAATCAAATTAATGACTTTCCAGGCTTCAGGATGCCTTTCTACACTATATAAAGGTGGAAATTTACATTGGAAACGTTTGGTTTAGCTGTTATAAAAGTTTGTTTTTTTAGTGCTGAAAATGCATTTTCAGCTCGCGCTGTACACATTTGCTATGAGAGGCATTATCTCATAAGGGAAATATTGGACAATCAAATTAATGACTGCCCAGGCTTCAGGATGTCTTTTTACACTATATAAGGGTGGAAATTTACATTGGAAACGTTTAGTTTAGCTGTTAATGAAGTTTCGTTTTTTTAGTGCTGAAAATTCATTGTCTGCTGGCGCTGTACACTTTTTCTAAGTGTTGCAATATCTCATGAAGGAAATACTGGACAATCAAATTAATGACTTTCCAGGCTTCAGGATGCCTTCTACACTATATAAAGGTGGAAATGTACATTGGAAACGTTTGGTTTAGCTGTTATAAAAGTTTGGTTTTTTTAGTGCTGTAAATGCATTTTCAGCTCGCGCTGTACACATTTTCTATGAGAGGCATTATCTCAGAAGGGAAATATTGGACAATCAAATTAATGACTGCCCAGGCTTCAGGATGTCTTTTTACACTATATAAAGGTGGAAATTTACATTGGAAACGTTTGGTTTAGCTGTTATAAAAGTTTGGTTTTTTTAGTGCTGAAAATGCATTTTCAGCTCGCACTGTACACATTTGCTGTGTGAGAAATTATCTCATAAGGGAAATACTGGACAATCAAATTAATGACTGCCCAGGCTTCAGGATGTCTTTTTACACTATATAAAGGTGGAAATTTACATTGGAAACGTTTGGTTTAGCTGTTATAAAAGTTTGTTTTTTTAGTGCTGAAAATGCATTTTCAGCTCGCACTGTACACATTTGCTATGTGAGGCATTATCTCATAAGGGAAATACTGGACAATCAAATTAATGACTTCCCAGGCTTCAGGATGCCTTTTTACACTCTATAAATGTGGAAATTTACATTGGAAACGTTTGGTTTAGCTGTTAATGAAGTTTCGTTTTTTTAGTGCTGAAAATTCATTGTCTGCTGGCGCTGTACACTTTTTCTAAGTGTTGCAATATCTCATGAAGGAAATACTGGACAATCAAATTAATGACTTTCCAGGCTTCAGGATGCCTTTCTACACTATATAAAGGTGGAAATTTACATTGGAAACGTTTGGTTTAGCTGTTATAAAAGTTTGGTTTTTTAGTGCTGTAAATGCATTTTCAGCTCGCGCTGTACACATTTGCTATGAGAGGCATTATCTCATAAGGGAAATATTGGACAATCAAATTAATGACTGCCCAGGCTTCAGGATGTCTTTTTACACTATATAAGGGTGGAAATTTACATTGGAAACGTTTAGTTTAGCTGTTAATGAAGTTTCGTTTTTTTAGTGCTGAAAATTCATTGTCTGCTGGCGCTGTACACTTTTTCTAAGTGTTGCAATATCTCATGAAGGAAATACTGGACAATCAAATTAATGACTTTCCAGGCTTCAGGATGCCTTTCTACACTATATAAAGGTGGAAATGTACATTGGAAACGTTTGGTTTAGCTGTTATAAAAGTTTGGTTTTTTAGTGCTGTAAATGCATTTTCAGCTCGCGCTGTACACATTTGCTATGAGAGGCATTATCTCAGAAGGGAAATATTGGACAATCAAATTAATGACTGCCCAGGCTTCAGGATGTCTTTTTACACTATATAAAGGTGGAAATTTACATTGGAAACGTTTGGTTTAGCTGTTATAAAAGTTTGGTTTTTTTAGTGCTGAAAATGCATTTTCAGCTCGCACTGTACACATTTGCTGTGTGAGGCATTATCTCATAAGGGAAATACTGGACAATCAAATTAATGACTGCCCAGGCTTCAGGATGTCTTTTTACACTATATAAAGGTGGAAATTTACATTGGAAACGTTTGGTTTAGCTGTTATAAAAGTTTGGTTTTTTAGTGCTGAAAATGCATTTTCAGCTCGCACTGTACACATTTGCTATGTGAGGCATTATCTCATAAGGGAAATACTGGACAATCAAATTAATGACTTCCCAGGCTTCAGGATGCCTTTTTACACTCTATAAATGTGGAAATTTACATTGGAAACGTTTGGTTTAGCTGTTAATGAAGTTTCGTTTTTTTAGTGCTGAAAATTCATTGTCTGCTGGCGCTGTACACTTTTTCTAAGTGTTGCAATATCTCATGAAGGAAATACTGGACAATCAAATTAATGACTTTCCAGGCTTCAGGATGCCTTTCTACACTATATAAAGGTGGAAATTTACATTGGAAACGTTTGGTTTAGCTGTTATAAAAGTTTGGTTTTTTAGTGCTGTAAATGCATTTTCAGCTCGCGCTGTACACATTTGCTATGAGAAGCATTATCTCATAAGGGAAATATTGGACAATCAAATTAATGACTGCCCAGGCTTCAGGATGTCTTTTTACACTATATAAGGGTGGAAATTTACATTGGAAACGTTTAGTTTAGCTGTTAATGAAGTTTCGTTTTTTTAGTGCTGAAAATTCATTGTCTGCTGGCTGTACACTTTTTCTAAGTGTTGCAATATCTCATGAAGGAAATACTGGACAATCAAATTAATGACTTTCCAGGCTTCAGGATGCCTTTCTACACTATATAAAGGTGGAAATGTACATTGGAAACGTTTGGTTTAGCTGTTATAAAAGTTTGGTTTTTTAGTGCTGTAAATGCATTTTCAGCTCGCGCTGTACACATTTGCTATGAGAGGCATTATCTCAGAAGGGAAATATTGGACAATCAAATTAATGACTGCCCAGGCTTCAGGATGTCTTTTTACACTATATAAAGGTGGAAATTTACATTGGAAACGTTTGGTTTAGCTGTTATAAAAGTTTGGTTTTTTTAGTGCTGAAAATGCATTTTCAGCTCGCACTGTACACATTTGCTGTGTGAGAAATTATCTCATAAGGGAAATACTGGACAATCAAATTAATGACTGCCCAGGCTTCAGGATGTCTTTTTACACTATATAAAGGTGGAAATTTACATTGGAAACGTTTGGTTTAGCTGTTATAAAAGTTTGTTTTTTTAGTGCTGAAAATGCATTTTCAGCTCGCACTGTACACATTTGCTATGTGAGGCATTATCTCATAAGGGAAATACTGGACAATCAAATTAATGACTTCCCAGGCTTCAGGATGCCTTTTTACACTCTATAAATGTGGAAATTTACATTGGAAACGTTTGGTTTAGCTGTTAATGAAGTTTCGTTTTTTTAGTGCTGAAAATTCATTGTCTGCTGGCGCTGTACACTTTTTCTAAGTGTTGCAATATCTCATGAAGGAAATACTGGACAATCAAATTAATGACTTTCCAGGCTTCAGGATGCCTTTCTACACTATATAAAGGTGGAAATTTACATTGGAAACGTTTGGTTTAGCTGTTATAAAAGTTTGGTTTTTTAGTGCTGTAAATGCATTTTCAGCTCGCGCTGTACACATTTGCTATGAGAGGCATTATCTCATAAGGGAAATATTGGACAATCAAATTAATGACTGCCCAGGCTTCAGGATGTCTTTTTACACTATATAAGGGTGGAAATTTACATTGGAAACGTTTAGTTTAGCTGTTAATGAAGTTTCGTTTTTTTAGTGCTGAAAATTCATTGTCTGCTGGCGCTGTACACTTTTTCTAAGTGTTGCAATATCTCATGAAGGAAATACTGGACAATCAAATTAATGACTTTCCAGGCTTCAGGATGCCTTTCTACACTATATAAAGGTGGAAATGTACATTGGAAACGTTTGGTTTAGCTGTTATAAAAGTTTGGTTTTTTAGTGCTGTAAATGCATTTTCAGCTCGCGCTGTACACATTTGCTATGAGAGGCATTATCTCAGAAGGGAAATATTGGACAATCAAATTAATGACTGCCCAGGCTTCAGGATGTCTTTTTACACTATATAAAGGTGGAAATTTACATTGGAAACGTTTGGTTTAGCTGTTATAAAAGTTTGGTTTTTTTAGTGCTGAAAATGCATTTTCAGCTCGCACTGTACACATTTGCTGTGTGAGGCATTATCTCATAAGGGAAATACTGGACAATCAAATTAATGACTGCCCAGGCTTCAGGATGTCTTTTTACACTATATAAAGGTGGAAATTTACATTGGAAACGTTTGGTTTAGCTGTTATAAAAGTTTGGTTTTTTAGTGCTGAAAATGCATTTTCAGCTCGCACTGTACACATTTGCTATGTGAGGCATTATCTCATAAGGGAAATACTGGACAATCAAATTAATGACTTCCCAGGCTTCAGGATGCCTTTTTACACTCTATAAATGTGGAAATTTACATTGGAAACGTTTGGTTTAGCTGTTAATGAAGTTTCGTTTTTTTAGTGCTGAAAATTCATTGTCTGCTGGCGCTGTACACTTTTTCTAAGTGTTGCAATATCTCATGAAGGAAATACTGGACAATCAAATTAATGACTTTCCAGGCTTCAGGATGCCTTTCTACACTATATAAAGGTGGAAATTTACATTGGAAACGTTTGGTTTAGCTGTTATAAAAGTTTGGTTTTTTAGTGCTGTAAATGCATTTTCAGCTCGCGCTGTACACATTTGCTATGAGAAGCATTATCTCATAAGGGAAATATTGGACAATCAAATTAATGACTGCCCAGGCTTCAGGATGTCTTTTTACACTATATAAGGGTGGAAATTTACATTGGAAACGTTTAGTTTAGCTGTTAATGAAGTTTCGTTTTTTTAGTGCTGAAAATTCATTGTCTGCTGGCTGTACACTTTTTCTAAGTGTTGCAATATCTCATGAAGGAAATACTGGACAATCAAATTAATGACTTTCCAGGCTTCAGGATGCCTTTCTACACTATATAAAGGTGGAAATGTACATTGGAAACGTTTGGTTTAGCTGTTATAAAAGTTTGGTTTTTTAGTGCTGTAAATGCATTTTCAGCTCGCGCTGTACACATTTGCTATGAGAGGCATTATCTCAGAAGGGAAATATTGGACAATCAAATTAATGACTGCCCAGGCTTCAGGATGTCTTTTTACACTATATAAAGGTGGAAATTTACATTGGAAACGTTTGGTTTAGCTGTTATAAAAGTTTGGTTTTTTTAGTGCTGAAAATGCATTTTCAGCTCGCACTGTACACATTTGCTGTGTGAGGCATTATCTCATAAGGGAAATACTGGACAATCAAATTAATGACTGCCCAGGCTTCAGGATGTCTTTTTACACTATATAAAGGTGTAAATTTACATTGGAAACGTTTGGTTTAGCTGTTATAAAAGTTTGGTTTTTTAGTGCTGAAAATGCATTTTCAGCTCGCACTGTACACATTTGCTATGTGAGGCATTATCTCATAAGGGAAATACTGGACAATCAAATTAATGACTTCCCAGGCTTCAGGATGCCTTTTTACACTCTATAAATGTGGAAATTTACATTGGAAACGTTTGGTTTAGCTGTTAATGAAGTTTCGTTTTTTTAGTGCTGAAAATTCATTGTCTGCTGGCGCTGTACACTTTTTCTAAGTGTTGCAATATCTCATGAAGGAAATACTGGACAATCAAATTAATGACTTTCCAGGCTTCAGGATGCCTTTCTACACTATATAAAGGTGGAAATTTACATTGGAAACGTTTGGTTTAGCTGTTATAAAAGTTTGGTTTTTTAGTGCTGTAAATGCATTTTCAGCTCGCGCTGTACACATTTGCTATGAGAGGCATTATCTCATAAGGGAAATATTGGACAATCAAATTAATGACTGCCCAGGCTTCAGGATGTCTTTTTACACTATATAAGAGTGGAAATTTACATTGGAAACGTTTAGTTTAGCTGTTAATGAAGTTTCGTTTTTTTAGTGCTGAAAATTCATTGTCTGCTGGCGCTGTACACTTTTTCTAAGTGTTGCAATATCTCATGAAGGAAATACTGGACAATCAAATTAATGACTTTCCAGGCTTCAGGATGCCTTTCTACACTATATAAAGGTGGAAATGTACATTGGAAACGTTTGGTTTAGCTGTTATAAAAGTTTGGTTTTTTAGTGCTGTAAATGCATTTTCAGCTCGCGCTGTACACATTTGCTATGAGAGGCATTATCTCAGAAGGGAAATATTGGACAATCAAATTAATGACTGCCCAGGCTTCAGGATGTCTTTTTACACTATATAAAGGTGGAAATTTACATTGGAAACGTTTGGTTTAGCTGTTATAAAAGTTTGGTTTTTTTAGTGCTGAAAATGCATTTTCAGCTCGCACTGTACACATTTGCTGTGTGAGGCATTATCTCATAAGGGAAATACTGGACAATCAAATTAATGACTGCCCAGGCTTCAGGATGTCTTTTTACACTATATAAAGGTGGAAATTTACATTGGAAACGTTTGGTTTAGCTGTTATAAAAGTTTGGTTTTTTAGTGCTGAAAATGCATTTTCAGCTCGCACTGTACACATTTGCTATGTGAGGCATTATCTCATAAGGGAAATACTGGACAATCAAATTAATGACTTCCCAGGCTTCAGGATGCCTTTTTACACTATAAATGTGGAAATTTACATTGGAAACGTTTGGTTTAGCTGTTAATGAAGTTTCGTTTTTTTAGTGCTGAAAATTCATTGTCTGCTGGCGCTGTACACTTTTTCTAAGTGTTGCAATATCTCATGAAGGAAATACTGGACAATCAAATTAATGACTTTCCAGGCTTCAGGATGCCTTTCTACACTATATAAAGGTGGAAATTTACATTGGAAACGTTTGGTTTAGCTGTTATAAAAGTTTGGTTTTTTAGTGCTGTAAATGCATTTTCAGCTCGCGCTGTACACATTTGCTATGAGAGGCATTATCTCATAAGGGAAATATTAGACAATCAAATTAATGACTGCCCAGGCTTCAGGATGTCTTTTTACACTATATAAGGGTCGAAATTTACATCGGAAACGTTTAGTTTAGCTGTTAATGAAGTTTCGTTTTTTTAGTGCTGAAAATTCATTGTCTGCTGGCGCTGTACACTTTTTCTAAGTGTTGCAATATCTCATGAAGGAAATACTGGACAATCAAATTAATGACTTTCCAGGCTTCAGGATGCCTTTCTACACTATATAAAGGTGGAAATTTACATTGGAAACGTTTGGTTTAGCTGTTATAAAAGTTTGGTTTTTTAGTGCTGTAAATGCATTTTCAGCTCGCGCTGTACACATTTGCTATGAGAGGCATTATCTCATAAAGGAAATATTGGACAATCAAATTAATGACTGCCCAGGCTTCAGGATGTCTTTTTACACTATATAAAGGTGGAAATTTACATTGGAAACGTTTAGTTTAGCTGTTAATGAAGTTTCGTTTTTTTTAGTGCTGAAAATGCATTGTCTGCTGGCGCTGTACACTTTTTCTAAGTGTTGCAATATCTCATGAAGGAAATACTGGACAATCAAATTAATGACTTTCCAGGCTTCAGGATGCCTTTCTACACTATATAAAGGTGGAAATTTACATTGGAAACGTTTGGTTTAGCTGTTATAAAAGTTTGGTTTTTTAGTGCTGTAAATGCATTTTCAGCTCGCGCTGTACACATTTGCTATGAGAGGCATTATCTCATAAGGGAAATATTGGACAATCAAATTAATGACTGCCCAGGCTTCAGGATGTCTTTTTACACTATATAAAGGTGGAAATTTACATTGGAAACGTTTGGTTTAGCTGTTATAAAAGTTTGGTTTTTTTAGTGCTGAAAATGCATTTTCAGCTCGCACTGTACACATTTGCTGTGTGAGGCATTATCTCATAAGGGAAATACTGGACAATCAAATTAATGACTGCCCAGGCTTCAGGATGTCTTTTTACACTATATAAAGGTGGAAATTTACATTGGAAACGTTTGGTTTAGCTGTTATAAAAGTTTGGTTTTTTAGTGCTGAAAATGCATTTTCAGCTCGCACTGTACACATTTGCTATGTGAGGCATTATCTCATAAGGGAAATACTGGACAATCAAATTAATGACTTCCCAGGCTTCAGGATGCCTTTTTACACTCTATAAATGTGGAAATTTACATTGGAAACGTTTGGTTTAGCTGTTAATGAAGTTTCGTTTTTTTAGTGCTGAAAATTCATTGTCTGCTGGCGCTGTACACTTTTTCTAAGTGTTGCAATATCTCATGAAGGAAATACTGGATAATCAAATTAATGACTTTCCAGGCTTCAGGATGCCTTTCTACACTATATAAAGGTGGAAATGTACATTGGAAACGTTTGGTTTAGCTGTTATAAAAGTTTGGTTTTTTAGTGCTGTAAATGCATTTTCAGCTCGCGCTGTACACATTTGCTATGAGAGGCATTATCTCAGAAGGGAAATATTGGACAATCAAATTAATGGCTGCCCAGGCTTCAGGATGTCTTTTTACACTATATAAAGGTGGAAATTTACATTGGAAACGTTTAGTTTAGCTGTTAATGAAGTTTCGTTTTTTTTAGTGCTGAAAATGCATTGTCTGCTGGCGCTGTACACTTTTTCTAAGTGTTGCAATATCTCATGAAGGAAATACTGGACAATCAAATTAATGACTTTCCAGGCTTCAGGATGCCTTTCTACACTATATAAAGGTGGAAATTTACATTGGAAACGTTTGGTTTAGCTGTTATAAAAGTTTGGTTTTTTAGTGCTGTAAATGCATTTTCAGCTCGCGCTGTACACATTTGCTATGAGAGGCATTATCTCATAAGGGAAATATTGGACAATCAAATTAATGACTGCCCAGGCTTCAGGATGTCTTTTTACACTATATAAAGGTGGAAATTTACATTGGAAACGTTTGGTTTAGCTGTTATAAAAGTTTGGTTTTTTTAGTGCTGAAAATGCATTTTCAGCTCGCACTGTACACATTTGCAGTGTGAGGCATTATCTCATAAGGGAAATACTGGACAATCAAATTAATGACTGCCCAGGCTTCAGGATGTCTTTTTACACTATATAAAGGTGGAAATTTACATTGGAAACGTTTGGTTTAGCTGTTATAAAAGTTTGGTTTTTTAGTGCTGAAAATGCATTTTCAGCTCGCACTGTACACATTTGCTATGTGAGGCATTATCTCATAAGGGAAATACTGGACAATCAAATTAATGACTTCCCAGGCTTCAGGATGCCTTTTTACACTCTATAAATGTGGAAATTTACATTGGAAACGTTTGGTTTAGCTGTTAATGAAGTTTCGTTTTTTTAGTGCTGAAAATTCATTGTCTGCTGGCGCTGTACACTTTTTCTAAGTGTTGCAATATCTCATGAAGGAAATACTGGATAATCAAATTAATGACTTTCCAGGCTTCAGGATGCCTTTCTACACTATATAAAGGTGGAAATGTACATTGGAAACGTTTGGTTTAGCTGTTATAAAAGTTTGGTTTTTTAGTGCTGTAAATGCATTTTCAGCTCGCGCTGTACACATTTGCTATGAGAGGCATTATCTCATAAGGGAAATATTAGACAATCAAATTAATGACTGCCCAGGCTTCAGGATGTCTTTTTACACTATATAAGGGTGGAAATTTACATCGGAAACGTTTAGTTTAGCTGTTAATGAAGTTTCGTTTTTTTAGTGCTGAAAATTCATTGTCTGCTGGCGCTGTACACTTTTTCTAAGTGTTGCAATATCTCATGAAGGAAATACTGGACAATCAAATTAATGACTTTCCAGGCTTCAGGATGCCTTTCTACACTATATAAAGGTGGAAATTTACATTGGAAACGTTTGGTTTAGCTGTTATAAAAGTTTGGTTTTTTAGTGCTGTAAATGCATTTTCAGCTCGCGCTGTACACATTTGCTATGAGAGGCATTATCTCATAAAGGAAATATTGGACAATCAAATTAATGACTGCCCAGGCTTCAGGATGTCTTTTTACACTATATAAAGGTGGAAATTTACATTGGAAACGTTTAGTTTAGCTGTTAATGAAGTTTCGTTTTTTTTAGTGCTGAAAATGCATTGTCTGCTGGCGCTGTACACTTTTTCTAAGTGTTGCAATATCTCATGAAGGAAATACTGGACAATCAAATTAATGACTTTCCAGGCTTCAGGATGCCTTTCTACACTATATAAAGGTGGAAATTTACATTGGAAACGTTTGGTTTAGCTGTTATAAAAGTTTGGTTTTTTTAGTGCTGAAAATGCATTTTCAGCTCGCACTGTACACATTTGCTATGTGAGGCATTATCTCATAAGGGAAATACTGGACAATCAAATTAATGACTGCCCAGGCTTCAGGATGTCTTTTTACACTATATAAAGGTGGAAATTTACATTGGAAACGTTTGGTTTAGCTGTTATAAAAGTTTGTTTTTTTAGTGCTGAAAATGCATTTTCAGCTCGCACTGTACACATTTGCTATGTGAGGCATTATCTCATAAGGGAAATACTGGACAATCAAATTAATGACTTCCCAGGCTTCAGGATGCCTTTTTACACTCTATAAATGTGGAAATTTACATTGGAAACGTTTGGTTTAGCTGTTAATGAAGTTTCGTTTTTTTAGTGCTGAAAATTCATTGTCTGCTGGCGCTGTACACTTTTTCTAAGTGTTGCAATATCTCATGAAGGAAATACTGGACAATCAAATTAATGACTTTCCAGGCTTCAGGATGCCTTTCTACACTATATAAAGGTGGAAATGTACATTGGAAACGTTTGGTTTAGCTGTTATAAAAGTTTGGTTTTTTAGTGCTGTAAATGCATTTTCAGCTCGCGCTGTACACATTTGCTATGAGAGGCATTATCTCAGAAGGGAAATATTGGACAATCAAATTAATGACTGCCCAGGCTTCAGGATGTCTTTTTACACTATATAAAGGTGGAAATTTACATTGGAAACGTTTGGTTTAGCTGTTATAAAAGTTTGGTTTTTTTAGTGCTGAAAATGCATTTTCAGCTCGCACTGTACACTTTTGCTATGTGAGGCATTATCTCATAAGGGAAATACTGGACAATCAAATTAATGACTGCCCAGGCTTCAGGATGTCTTTTTACACTATATAAAGGTGGAAATTTACATTGGAAACGTTTGGTTTAGCTGTTATAAAAGTTTGGTTTTTTAGTGCTGTAAATGCATTTTCAGCTCGCGCTGTACACATTTGCTATGAGAGGCATTATCTCATAAGGGAAATATTGGACAATCAAATTAATGACTGCCCAGGCTTCAGGATGTATTTTTACACTATATAAGGGTGGAAATTTACATTGGAAACGTTTAGTTTAGCTGTTAATGAAGTTTCGTTTTTTTAGTGCTGAAAATTCATTGTCTGCTGGCGCTGTACACTTTTTCTAAGTGTTGCAATATCTCATGAAGGAAATACTGGACAATCAAATTAATGACTTTCCAGGCTTCAGGATGCCTTTCTACACTATATAAAGGTGGAAATGTACATTGGAAACGTTTGGTTTAGCTGTTATAAAAGTTTGGTTTTTTAGTGCTGTAAATGCATTTTCAGCTCGCGCTGTACACATTTGCTATGAGAGGCATTATCTCATAAGGGAAATACTGGACAATCAAATTAATAACTTCCCAGGCTTCAGGATGCCTTTTTACACTCTATAAATGTGGAAATTTACATTGGAAACGTTTGGTTTAGCTGTTAATGAAGTTTCGTTTTTTTAGTGCTGAAAATTCATTGTCTGCTGGCGCTGTACACTTTTTCTAAGTGTTGCAATATCTCATGAAGGAAATACTGGACAATCAAATTAATGACTTTCCAGGCTTCAGGATGCCTTTCTACACTATATAAAGGTGGAAATGTACATTGGAAACGTTTGGTTTAGCTGTTATAAAAGTTTGGTTTTTTAGTGCTGTAAATGCATTTTCAGCTCGCGCTGTACACATTTGCTATGAGAGGCATTATCTCATAAGGGAAATATTAGACAATCAAATTAATGACTGCCCAGGCTTCAGGATGTCTTTTTACACTATATAAGGGTGGAAATTTACATCGGAAACGTTTAGTTTAGCTGTTAATGAAGTTTCGTTTTTTTAGTGCTGAAAATTCATTGTCTGCTGGCGCTGTACACTTTTTCTAAGTGTTGCAATATCTCATGAAGGAAATACTGGACAATCAAATTAATGACTTTCCAGGCTTCAGGATGCCTTTCTACACTATATAAAGGTGGAAATTTACATTGGAAACGTTTGGTTTAGCTGTTATAAAAGTTTGGTTTTTTAGTGCTGTAAATGCATTTTCAGCTCGCGCTGTACACATTTGCTATGAGAGGCATTATCTCATAAAGGAAATATTGGACAATCAAATTAATGACTGCCCAGGCTTCAGGATGTCTTTTTACACTATATAAAGGTGGAAATTTACATTGGAAACGTTTAGTTTAGCTGTTAATGAAGTTTCGTTTTTTTTAGTGCTGAAAATGCATTGTCTGCTGGCGCTGTACACTTTTTCTAAGTGTTGCAATATCTCATGAAGGAAATACTGGACAATCAAATTAATGACTTTCCAGGCTTCAGGATGCCTTTCTACACTATATAAAGGTGGAAATTTACATTGGAAACGTTTGGTTTAGCTGTTATAAAAGTTTGGTTTTTTAGTGCTGTAAATGCATTTTCAGCTCGCGCTGTACACATTTGCTATGAGAGGCATTATCTCATAAGGGAAATATTGGACAATCAAATTAATGACTGCCCAGGCTTCAGGATGTCTTTTTACACTATATAAAGGTGGAAATTTACATTGGAAACGTTTGGTTTAGCTGTTATAAAAGTTTGGTTTTTTTAGTGCTGAAAATGCATTTTCAGCTCGCACTGTACACATTTGCTGTGTGAGGCATTATCTCATAAGGGAAATACTGGACAATCAAATTAATGACTGCCCAGGCTTCAGGATGTCTTTTTACACTATATAAAGGTGGAAATTTACATTGGAAACGTTTGGTTTAGCTGTTATAAAAGTTTGGTTTTTTAGTGCTGAAAATGCATTTTCAGCTCGCACTGTACACATTTGCTATGTGAGGCATTATCTCATAAGGGAAATACTGGACAATCAAATTAATGACTTCCCAGGCTTCAGGATGCCTTTTTACACTCTATAAATGTGGAAATTTACATTGGAAACGTTTGGTTTAGCTGTTAATGAAGTTTCGTTTTTTTAGTGCTGAAAATTCATTGTCTGCTGGCGCTGTACACTTTTTCTAAGTGTTGCAATATCTCATGAAGGAAATACTGGATAATCAAATTAATGACTTTCCAGGCTTCAGGATGCCTTTCTACACTATATAAAGGTGGAAATGTACATTGGAAACGTTTGGTTTAGCTGTTATAAAAGTTTGGTTTTTTAGTGCTGTAAATGCATTTTCAGCTCGCGCTGTACACATTTGCTATGAGAGGCATTATCTCATAAGGGAAATATTAGACAATCAAATTAATGACTGCCCAGGCTTCAGGATGTCTTTTTACACTATATAAGGGTGGAAATTTACATCGGAAACGTTTAGTTTAGCTGTTAATGAAGTTTCGTTTTTTTAGTGCTGAAAATTCATTGTCTGCTGGCGCTGTACACTTTTTCTAAGTGTTGCAATATCTCATGAAGGAAATACTGGACAATCAAATTAATGACTTTCCAGGCTTCAGGATGCCTTTCTACACTATATAAAGGTGGAAATTTACATTGGAAACGTTTGGTTTAGCTGTTATAAAAGTTTGGTTTTTTAGTGCTGTAAATGCATTTTCAGCTCGCGCTGTACACATTTGCTATGAGAGGCATTATCTCATAAAGGAAATATTGGACAATCAAATTAATGACTGCCCAGGCTTCAGGATGTCTTTTTACACTATATAAAGGTGGAAATTTACATTGGAAACGTTTAGTTTAGCTGTTAATGAAGTTTCGTTTTTTTTAGTGCTGAAAATGCATTGTCTGCTGGCGCTGTACACTTTTTCTAAGTGTTGCAATATCTCATGAAGGAAATACTGGACAATCAAATTAATGACTTTCCAGGCTTCAGGATGCCTTTCTACACTATATAAAGGTGGAAATTTACATTGGAAACGTTTGGTTTAGCTGTTATAAAAGTTTGGTTTTTTAGTGCTGTAAATGCATTTTCAGCTCGCGCTGTACACATTTGCTATGAGAGGCATTATCTCATAAGGGAAATATTGGACAATCAAATTAATGACTGCCCAGGCTTCAGGATGTCTTTTTACACTATATAAAGGTGGAAATTTACATTGGAAACGTTTGGTTTAGCTGTTATAAAAGTTTGGTTTTTTAGTGCTGTAAATGCATTATCAGCTCGCGCTGTACACATTTGCTATGAGAGGCATTATCTCATAAGGGAAATATTGGACAATCAAATTAATGGCTGCCCAGGCTTCAGGATGTCTTTTTACTCTATATAAAGTTGGAAATTTACATTGGAAACGTTTAGTTTAGCTGTTAATGAAGTTTCGTTTTTTTAGTGCTGAAAATTCATTGTCTGCTGGCGCTGTACACTTTTTCTAAGTGTTGCAATATCTCATGAAGGAAATACTGGACAATCAAATCAATGAATTTCCAGGCTTCAGGATGCCTTTCTACACTATATAAAGGTGGAAATGTACATTGGAAACGTTTGGTTTAGCTGTTATAAAAGTTTGGTTTTTTTAGTGCTGAAAATGCATTTTCAGCTCGCACTGTACACATTTGCTATGTGAGGCATTATCTCATAAGGGAAATACTGGACAATCAAATTAATGACTGCCCAGGCTTCAGGATGTCTTTTTACACTATATAAAGGTGGAAATTTACATTGGAAACGTTTGGTTTAGCTGTTATAAAAGTTTGTTTTTTTAGTGCTGAAAATGCATTTTCAGCTCGCACTGTACACATTTGCTATGTGAGGCATTATCTCATAAGGGAAATACTGGACAATCAAATTAATGACTTCCCAGGCTTCAGGATGCCTTTTTACACTCTATAAATGTGGAAATTTACATTGGAAACGTTTGGTTTAGCTGTTAATGAAGTTTCGTTTTTTTAGTGCTGAAAATTCATTGTCTGCTGGCGCTGTACACTTTTTCTAAGTGTTGCAATATCTCATGAAGGAAATACTGGACAATCAAATTAATGACTTTCCAGGCTTCAGGATGCCTTTCTACACTATATAAAGGTGGAAATTTACATTGGAAACGTTTGGTTTAGCTGTTATAAAAGTTTGGTTTTTTAGTGCTGTAAATGCATTTTCAGCTCGCGCTGTACACATTTGCTATGAGAGGCATTATCTCATAAGGGAAATATTGGACAATCAAATTAATGACTGCCCAGGCTTCAGGATGTATTTTTACACTATATAAGGGTGGAAATTTACATTGGAAACGTTTAGTTTAGCTGTTAATGAAGTTTCGTTTTTTTAGTGCTGAAAATTCATTGTCTGCTGGCGCTGTACACTTTTTCTAAGTGTTGCAATATCTCATGAAGGAAATACTGGACAATCAAATTAATGACTTTCCAGGCTTCAGGATGCCTTTCTACACTATATAAAGGTGGAAATGTACATTGGAAACGTTTGGTTTAGCTGTTATAAAAGTTTGGTTTTTTAGTGCTGTAAATGCATTTTCAGCTCGCGCTGTACACATTTGCTATGAGAGGCATTATCTCAGAAGGGAAATATTGGACAATCAAATTAATGACTGCCCAGGCTTCAGGATGTCTTTTTACACTATATAAAGGTGGAAATTTACATTGGAAACGTTTGGTTTAGCTGTTATAAAAGTTTGGTTTTTTTAGTGCTGAAAATGCATTTTCAGCTCGCACTGTACACTTTTGCTATGTGAGGCATTATCTCATAAGGGAAATACTGGACAATCAAATTAATGACTGCCCAGGCTTCAGGATGTCTTTTTACACTATATAAAGGTGGAAATTTACATTGGAAACGTTTGGTTTAGCTGTTATAAAAGTTTGGTTTTTTAGTGCTGAAAATGCATTTTCAGCTCGCACTGTACACATTTGCTATGTGAGGCATTATCTCATAAGGGAAATACTGGACAATCAAATTAATGACTGCCCAGGCTTCAGGATGTCTTTTTACACTATATAAAGGTGGAAATTTACATTGGAAACGTTTAGTTTAGCTGTTAATGAAGTTTCGTTTTTTTAGTGCTGGAAATTCATTGTCTGCTGGCGCTGTACACTTTTTCTAAGTGTTGCAATATCTCATGAAGGAAATACTGGACAATCAAATTAAAGACTTTCCAGGCTTCAGGATGCCTTTTTACACTATATAAAGGTGGAAATTTACATTGGAAACGTTTGGTTTAGCTGTTATAAAAGGTTGGTTTTTTAGTGCTGTAAATGCATTTTCAGCTCGCGCTGTACACATTTGCTATGAGAGGCATTATCTCATAAGGGAAATATTGGACAATCAAATTAATGACTGCCCAGGCTTCAGGATGTCTTTTTACACTATATAAAGGTGGAAATTTACATTGGAAACGTTTGGTTTAGCTGTTATAAAAGTTTGGTTTTTTTAGTGCTGAAAATGCATTTTCAGCTCGCACTGTACACTTTTGCTATGTGAGGCATTATCTCATAAGGGAAATACTGGACAATCAAATTAATGACTGCCCAGGCTTCAGGATGTCTTTTTACACTATATAAAGGTGGAAATTTACATTGGAAACGTTTAGTTTAGCTGTTAATGAAGTTTCGTTTTTTTTAGTGCTGAAAATGCATTGTCTGCTGGCGCTGTACACTTTTTCTAAGTGTTGCAATATCTCATGAAGGAAATACTGGACAATCAAATTAATGACTTTCCAGGCTTCAGGATGCCTTTCTACACTATATAAAGGTGGAAATTTACATTGGAAACGTTTGGTTTAGCTGTTATAAAAGTTTGGTTTTTTAGTGCTGTAAATGCATTTTCAGCTCGCGCTGTACACATTTGCTATGAGAGGCATTATCTCATAAGGGAAATATTGGACAATCAAATTAATGACTGCCCAGGCTTCAGGATGTCTTTTTACACTATATAAAGGTGGAAATTTACATTGGAAACGTTTGGTTTAGCTGTTATAAAAGTTTGGTTTTTTAGTGCTGTAAATGCATTATCAGCTCGCGCTGTACACATTTGCTATGAGAGGCATTATCTCATAAGGGAAATATTGGACAATCAAATTAATGGCTGCCCAGGCTTCAGGATGTCTTTTTACTCTATATAAAGTTGGAAATTTACATTGGAAACGTTTAGTTTAGCTGTTAATGAAGTTTCGTTTTTTTAGTGCTGAAAATTCATTGTCTGCTGGCGCTGTACACTTTTTCTAAGTGTTGCAATATCTCATGAAGGAAATACTGGACAATCAAATCAATGAATTTCCAGGCTTCAGGATGCCTTTCTACACTATATAAAGGTGGAAATGTACATTGGAAACGTTTGGTTTAGCTGTTATAAAAGTTTGGTTTTTTTAGTGCTGAAAATGCATTTTCAGCTCGCACTGTACACATTTGCTATGTGAGGCATTATCTCATAAGGGAAATACTGGACAATCAAATTAATGACTGCCCAGGCTTCAGGATGTCTTTTTACACTATATAAAGGTGGAAATTTACATTGGAAACGTTTGGTTTAGCTGTTATAAAAGTTTGTTTTTTTAGTGCTGAAAATGCATTTTCAGCTCGCACTGTACACATTTGCTATGTGAGGCATTATCTCATAAGGGAAATACTGGACAATCAAATTAATGACTTCCCAGGCTTCAGGATGCCTTTTTACACTCTATAAATGTGGAAATTTACATTGGAAACGTTTGGTTTAGCTGTTAATGAAGTTTCGTTTTTTTAGTGCTGAAAATTCATTGTCTGCTGGCGCTGTACACTTTTTCTAAGTGTTGCAATATCTCATGAAGGAAATACTGGACAATCAAATTAATGACTTTCCAGGCTTCAGGATGCCTTTCTACACTATATAAAGGTGGAAATTTACATTGGAAACGTTTGGTTTAGCTGTTATAAAAGTTTGGTTTTTTAGTGCTGTAAATGCATTTTCAGCTCGCGCTGTACACATTTGCTATGAGAGGCATTATCTCATAAGGGAAATATTGGACAATCAAATTAATGACTGCCCAGGCTTCAGGATGTATTTTTACACTATATAAGGGTGGAAATTTACATTGGAAACGTTTAGTTTAGCTGTTAATGAAGTTTCGTTTTTTTAGTGCTGAAAATTCATTGTCTGCTGGCGCTGTACACTTTTTCTAAGTGTTGCAATATCTCATGAAGGAAATACTGGACAATCAAATTAATGACTTTCCAGGCTTCAGGATGCCTTTCTACACTATATAAAGGTGGAAATGTACATTGGAAACGTTTGGTTTAGCTGTTATAAAAGTTTGGTTTTTTAGTGCTGTAAATGCATTTTCAGCTCGCGCTGTACACATTTGCTATGAGAGGCATTATCTCAGAAGGGAAATATTGGACAATCAAATTAATGACTGCCCAGGCTTCAGGATGTCTTTTTACACTATATAAAGGTGGAAATTTACATTGGAAACGTTTGGTTTAGCTGTTATAAAAGTTTGGTTTTTTTAGTGCTGAAAATGCATTTTCAGCTCGCACTGTACACTTTTGCTATGTGAGGCATTATCTCATAAGGGAAATACTGGACAATCAAATTAATGACTGCCCAGGCTTCAGGATGTCTTTTTACACTATATAAAGGTGGAAATTTACATTGGAAACGTTTGGTTTAGCTGTTATAAAAGTTTGGTTTTTTAGTGCTGTAAGTGCATTTTCAGCTCGCGCTGTACACATTTGCTATGAGAGGCATTATCTCATAAGGGAAATATTGGACAATCAAATTAATGACTGCCCAGGCTTCAGGATGTATTTTTACACTATATAAGGGTGGAAATTTACATTGGAAACGTTTAGTTTAGCTGTTAATGAAGTTTCGTTTTTTTAGTGCTGAAAATTCATTGTCTGCTGGCGCTGTACACTTTTTCTAAGTGTTGCAATATCTCATGAAGGAAATACTGGACAATCAAATTAATGACTTTCCAGGCTTCAGGATGCCTTTCTACACTATATAAAGGTGGAAATGTACATTGGAAACGTTTGGTTTAGCTGTTATAAAAGTTTGGTTTTTTAGTGCTGTAAATGCATTTTCAGCTCGCGCTGTACACATTTGCTATGAGAGGCATTATCTCATAAGGGAAATACTGGACAATCAAATTAATGACTTCCCAGGCTTCAGGATGCCTTTTTACACTCTATAAATGTGGAAATTTACATTGGAAACGTTTGGTTTAGCTGTTAATGAAGTTTCGTTTTTTTAGTGCTGAAAATTCATTGTCTGCTGGCGCTGTACACTTTTTCTAAGTGTTGCAATATCTCATGAAGGAAATACTGGACAATCAAATTAATGACTTTCCAGGCTTCAGGATGCCTTTCTACACTATATAAAGGTGGAAATGTACATTGGAAACGTTTGGTTTAGCTGTTATAAAAGTTTGGTTTTTTAGTGCTGTAAATGCATTTTCAGCTCGCGCTGTACACATTTGCTATGAGAGGCATTATCTCATAAGGGAAATATTAGACAATCAAATTAATGACTGCCCAGGCTTCAGGATGTCTTTTTACACTATATAAGGGTGGAAATTTACATCGGAAACGTTTAGTTTAGCTGTTAATGAAGTTTCGTTTTTTTAGTGCTGAAAATTCATTGTCTGCTGGCGCTATACACTTTTTCTAAGTGTTGCAATATCTCATGAAGGAAATACTGGACAATCAAATTAATGACTTTCCAGGCTTCAGGATGCCTTTCTACACTATATAAAGGTGGAAATGTACATTGGAAACGTTTGGTTTAGCTGTTATAAAAGTTTGGTTTTTTAGTGCTGTAAATGCATTTTCAGCTCGCGCTGTACACATTTGCTATGAGAGGCATTATCTCATAAGGGAAATATTGGACAATCAAATTAATGACTGCCCAGGCTTCAGGATGTCTTTTTACACTATAAAAAGGTGGAAATTTACATTGGAAACGTTTGGTTTAGCTGTTATAAAAGTTTGGTTTTTTAGTGCTGAAAATGCATTTTCAGCTCGCACTGTACACATTTGCTATGTGAGGCATTATCTCATAAGGGAAATACTGGACAATCAAATTAATGACTTCCCAGGCTTCAGGATGCCTTTTTACACTCTATAAATGTGGAAATTTACATTAGAAACGTTTGGTTTAGCTGTTAATGAAGTTTCGTTTTTTTAGTGCTGAAAATTCATTGTCTGCTGGCGCTGTACACTTTTTCTAAGTGTTGCAATATCTCATGAAGGAAATACTGGACAATCAAATTAATGACTTTCCAGGCTTCAGGATGCCTTTCTACACTATATAAAGGTGGAAATTTACATTGGAAACGTTTGGTTTAGCTGTTATAAAAGTTTGGTTTTTTAGTGCTGTAAATGCATTTTCAGCTCGCGCTGTACACATTTGCTATGAGAGGCATTATCTCATAAGGGAAATATTGGACAATCAAATTAATGACTGCCCAGGCTTCAGGATGTCTTTTTACACTATATAAAGGTGGAAATTTACATTGGAAACGTTTAGTTTAGCTGTTAATGAAGTTTCGTTTTTTTTAGTGCTGAAAATTCATTGTCTGCTGGCGCTGTACACTTTTTCTAAGTGTTGCAATATCTCATGAAGGAAATACTGGACAATCAAATTAATGACTTTCCAGGCTTCAGGATGCCTTTCTACACTATATAAAGGTGGAAATTTACATTGGAAACGTTTGGTTTAGCTGTTATAAAAGTTTGTTTTTTTAGTGCTGTAAATGCATTTTCAGCTCGCGCTGTACACATTTGCTATGAGAGGCATTATCTCATAAGGGAAATATTGGACAATCAAATTAATGACTGCCCAGGCTTCAGGATGTCTTTTTACACTATATAAAGGTGGAAATTTACATTGGAAACGTTTGGTTTAGCTGTTATAAAAGTTTGGTTTTTTAGTGCTGTAAATGCATTTTCAGCTCGCGCTGTACACATTTGCTACGAGAGGCATTATCTCATAAGGGAAATATTGGACAATCAAATTAATGGCTGCCCAGGCTTCAGGATGTCTTTTTACTCTATATAAAGTTGGAAATTTACATTGGAAACGTTTAGTTTAGCTGTTAATGAAGTTTCGTTTTTTTAGTGCTGAAAATTCATTGTCTGCTGGCGCTGTACACTTTTTCTAAGTGTTGCAATATCTCATGAAGGAAATACTGGACAATCAAATCAATGACTTTCCAGGCTTCAGGATGCCTTTCTACACTATATAAAGGTGGAAATGTACATTGGAAACGTTTGGTTTAGCTGTTATAAAAGTTTGTTTTTTTAGTGCTGAAAATGCATTTTCAGCTCGCGCTGTACACATTTGCTATGAGAGGCATTGTCTCATAAGGGAAATATTGGACAATCAAATTAATGACTGCCTAGGCTTCAGGATGTCTTTTTACACTATATAAAGGTGGAAATTTACATTGGAAACGTTTGGTTTAGCTGTTATAAAAGTTTGGTTTTTTTAGTGCTGAAAATGCATTTTCAGCTCGCACTGTACACATTTGCTATGTGAGGCATTATCTCATAAGGGAAATACTGGACAATCAAATTAATGACTGCCCAGGCTTCAGGATGTCTTTTTACACTATATAAAGGTGGAAATTTACATTGGAAACGTTTGGTTTAGCTGTTATAAAAGTTTGTTTTTTTAGTGCTGAAAATGCATTTTCAGCTCGCACTGTACACATTTGCTATGTGAGGCATTATCTCATAAGGGAAATACTGGACAATCAAATTAATGACTTCCCAGGCTTCAGGATGCCTTTTTACACTCTATAAATGTGGAAATTTACATTGGAAACGTTTGGTTTAGCTGTTAATGAAGTTTCGTTTTTTTAGTGCTGAAAATTCATTGTCTGCTGGCGCTGTACACTTTTTCTAAGTGTTGCAATATCTCATGAAGGAAATACTGGACAATCAAATTAATGACTTTCCAGGCTTCAGGATGCCTTTCTACACTATATAAAGGTGGAAATTTACATTGGAAACGTTTGGTTTAGCTGTTATAAAAGTTTGGTTTTTTAGTGCTGTAAATGCATTTTCAGCTCGCGCTGTACACATTTGCTATGAGAGGCATTATCTCATAAGGGAAATATTGGCCAATCAAATTAATGACTGCCCAGGCTTCAGGATGTATTTTTACACTATATAAGGGTGGAAATTTACATTGGAAACGTTTAGTTTAGCTGTTAATGAAGTTTCGTTTTTTTAGTGCTGAAAATTCATTGTCTGCTGGCGCTGTACACTTTTTCTAAGTGTTGCAATATCTCATGAAGGAAATACTGGACAATCAAATTAATGACTTTCCAGGCTTCAGGATGCCTTTCTACACTATATAAAGGTGGAAATGTACATTGGAAACGTTTGGTTTAGCTGTTATAAAAGTTTGGTTTTTTAGTGCTGTAAATGCATTTTCATCTCGCGCTGTACACATTTGCTATGAGAGGCATTATCTCAGAAGGGAAATATTGGACAATCAAATTAATGACTGCCCAGGCTTCAGGATGTCTTTTTACACTATATAAAGGTGGAAATTTACATTGGAAACGTTTGGTTTAGCTGTTATAAAAGTTTGGTTTTTTTAGTGCTGAAAATGCATTTTCAGCTCGCACTGTACACATTTGCTGTGTGAGGCATTATCTCATAAGGGAAATACTGGACAATCAAATTAATGACTGCCCAGGCTTCAGGATGTCTTTTTACACTATATAAAGGTGGAAATTTACATTGGAAACGTTTGGTTTAGCTGTTATAAAAGTTTGGTTTTTTAGTGCTGAAAATGCATTTTCAGCTCGCACTGTACACATTTGCTATGTGAGGCATTATCTCATAAGGGAAATACTGGACAATCAAATTAATGACTTCCCAGGCTTCAGGATGCCTTTTTACACTCTATAAATGTGGAAATTTACATTGGAAACGTTTGGTTTAGCTGTTAATGAAGTTTCGTTTTTTTTAGTGCTGAAAATTCATTGTCTGCTGGCGCTGTACACTTTTTCTAAGTGTTGCAATATCTCATGAAGGAAATACTGGACAATCAAATTAATGACTTTCCAGGCTTCAGGATGCCCTTCTACACTATATAAAGGTGGAAATTTACATTGGAAACGTTTGGTTTAGCTGTTATAAAAGTTTGGTTTTTTAGTGCTGTAAATGCATTTTCAGCTCGCGCTGTACACATTTGCTATGAGAAGCATTATCTCATAAGGGAAATATTGGACAATCAAATTAATGACTGCCCAGGCTTCAGGATGTCTTTTTACACTATATAAGGGTGGAAATTTACATTGGAAACGTTTAGTTTAGCTGTTAATGAAGTTTCGTTTTTTTAGTGCTGAAAATTCATTGTCTGCTGGCGCTGTACACTTTTTCTAAGTGTTGCAATATCTCATGAAGGAAATACTGGACAATCAAATTAATGACTTTCCAGGCTTCAGGATGCCTTTCTACACTATATAAAGGTGGAAATTTACATTGGAAACGTTTAGTTTAGCTGTTAATGAAGTTTCGTTTTTTTAGTGCTGAAAATTCATTGTCTGCTGGCGCTGTACACTTTTTCTATGTGTTGCAATATCTCATGAAGGAAATACTGGACAATCAAATTAATTACTTTCCAGGCTTCAGGATGCCTTTCTACACTATATAAAGGTGGAAATGTACATTGGAAACGTTTGGTTTAGCTGTTATAAAAGTTTGGTTTTTTAGTGCTGTAAATGCATTTTCAGCTCGCGCTGTACACATTTGCTATGAGAGGCATTATCTCAGAAGGGAAATATTGGACAATCAAATTAATGACTGCCCAGGCTTCAGGATGTCTTTTTACACTATATAAAGGTGGAAATTTACATTGGAAACGTTTGGTTTAGCTGTTATAAAAGTTTGGTTTTTTTAGTGCTGAAAATGCATTTTCAGCTCGCACTGTACACATTTGCTGTGTGAGGCATTATCTCATAAGGGAAATACTGGACAATCAAATTAATGACTGCCCAGGCTTCAGGATGTCTTTTTACACTATATAAAGGTGGAAATTTACATTGGAAACGTTTGGTTTAGCTGTTATAAAAGTTTGGTTTTTTTAGTGCTGAAAATGCATTTTCAGCTCGCACTGTCCACATTTGCTATGTGAGGCATTATCTCATAAGGGAAATACTGGACAATCAAATTAATGACTGCCCAGGCTTCAGGATGTCTTTTTACACTATATAAAGGTGGAAATTTACATTGGAAACGTTTGGTTTAGCTGTTATAAAAGTTTGTTTTTTTAGTGCTGTAAATGCATTTTCAGCTCGCGCTGTACACATTTGCTATGAGAGGCATTATCTCATAAGGGAAATATTGGACAATCAAATTAATGACTGCCCAGGCTTCAGGATGTCTTTTTACACTATATAAAGGTGGAAATATACATTGGAAACGTTTAGTTTAGCTGTTAATGAAGTTTCGTTTTTTTAGTGCTGAAAATTCATTGTCTGCTGGCGCTGTACACTTTTTCTAAGTGTTGCAATATCTCATGAAGGAAATACTGGACAATCAAATTAATGACTTTCCAGGCTTCAGGATGCCTTTCTACACTATATAAAGGTGGAAATGTACATTGGAAACGTTTGGTTTAGCTGTTATAAAAGTTTGGTTTTTTAGTGCTGTAAATGCATTTTCAGCTCGCGCTGTACACATTTGCTATGAGAGGCATTATCTCATAAGGGAAATATTAGACAATCAAATTAATGACTGCCCAGGCTTCAGGATGTCTTTTTACACTATATAAGGGTGGAAATTTACATCGGAAACGTTTAGTTTAGCTGTTAATGAAGTTTCGTTTTTTTAGTGCTGAAAATTCATTGTCTGCTGGCGCTGTACACTTTTTCTAAGTGTTGCAATATCTCATGAAGGAAATACTGGACAATCAAATTAATGACTTTCCAGGCTTCAGGATGCCTTTCTACACTATATAAAGGTGGAAATGTACATTGGAAACGTTTGGTTTAGCTGTTATAAAAGTTTGGTTTTTTAGTGCTGTAAATGCATTTTCAGCTCGCGCTGTACACATTTGCTATGAGAGGCATTATCTCAAAAGGGAAATATTGGACAATCAAATTAATGACTGCCCAGGCTTCAGGATGTCTTTTTACACTATATAAAGGTGGAAATTTACATTGGAAACGTTTGGTTTAGCTGTTATAAAAGTTTGGTTTTTTAGTGCTGTAAATGCATTTTCAGCTCGCACTGTACACATTTGCTATGAGAGGCATTATCTCATAAGGGAAATATTGGACAATCAAATTAATGACTGCCCAAGCTTCAGGATGTCTTTTTACACTATATAAAGGTGGAAATTTACATTGGAAACGTTTAGTTTAGCTGTTAATGAAGTTTCGTTTTTTTTAGTGCTGAAAATTCATTGTCTGCTGGCGCTGTACACTTTTTCTAAGTGTTGCAATATCTCATGAAGGAAATACTGGACAATCAAATTAATGACTTTCCAGGCTTCAGGATGCCTTTCTACACTATATAAAGGTGGAAATTTACATTGGAAACGTTTGGTTTAGCTGTTATAAAAGTTTGGTTTTTTAGTGCTGTAAATGCATTTTCAGCTCGCGCTGTACACATTTGCTATGAGAGGCATTATCTCATAAGGGAAATATTGGACAATCAAATTAATGACTGCCCAGGCTTCAGGATGTCTTTTTACACTATATAAAGGTGGAAATTTACATTGGAAACGTTTGGTTTAGCTGTTATAAAAGTTTGGTTTTTTAGTGCTGTAAATGCATTTTCAGCTCGCGCTGTACACATTTGCTACGAGAGGCATTATCTCATAAGGGAAATATTGGACAATCAAATTAATGGCTGCCCAGGCTTCAGGATGTCTTTTTACTCTATATAAAGTTGGAAATTTACATTGGAAACGTTTAGTTTAGCTGTTAATGAAGTTTCGTTTTTTTAGTGCTGAAAATTCATTGTCTGCTGGCGCTGTACACTTTTTCTAAGTGTTGCAATATCTCATGAAGGAAATACTGGACAATCAAATCAATGACTTTCCAGGCTTCAGGATGCCTTTCTACACTATATAAAGGTGGAAATGTACATTGGAAACGTTTGGTTTAGCTGTTATAAAAGTTTGTTTTTTTAGTGCTGAAAATGCATTTTCAGCTCGCGCTGTACACATTTGCTATGAGAGGCATTGTCTCATAAGGGAAATATTGGACAATCAAATTAATGACTGCCTAGGCTTCAGGATGTCTTTTTACACTATATAAAGGTGGAAATTTACATTGGAAACGTTTGGTTTAGCTGTTATAAAAGTTTGGTTTTTTTAGTGCTGAAAATGCATTTTCAGCTCGCACTGTACACATTTGCTATGTGAGGCATTATCTCATAAGGGAAATACTGGACAATCAAATTAATGACTGCCCAGGCTTCAGGATGTCTTTTTACACTATATAAAGGTGGAAATTTACATTGGAAACGTTTGGTTTAGCTGTTATAAAAGTTTGTTTTTTTAGTGCTGAAAATGCATTTTCAGCTCGCACTGTACACATTTGCTATGAGAGGCATTATCTCATAAGGGAAATATTGGACAATCAAATTAATGACTGCCCAAGCTTCAGGATGTCTTTTTACACTATATAAAGGTGGAAATTTACATTGGAAACGTTTAGTTTAGCTGTTAATGAAGTTTCGTTTTTTTTAGTGCTGAAAATTCATTGTCTGCTGGCGCTGTACACTTTTTCTAAGTGTTGCAATATCTCATGAAGGAAATACTGGACAATCAAATTAATGACTTTCCAGGCTTCAGGATGCCTTTCTACACTATATAAAGGTGGAAATTTACATTGGAAACGTTTGGTTTAGCTGTTATAAAAGTTTGGTTTTTTAGTGCTGTAAATGCATTTTCAGCTCGCGCTGTACACATTTGCTATGAGAGGCATTATCTCATAAGGGAAATATTGGACAATCAAATTAATGACTGCCCAGGCTTCAGGATGTCTTTTTACACTATATAAAGGTGGAAATTTACATTGGAAACGTTTGGTTTAGCTGTTATAAAAGTTTGGTTTTTTAGTGCTGTAAATGCATTTTCAGCTCGCGCTGTACACATTTGCTACGAGAGGCATTATCTCATAAGGGAAATATTGGACAATCAAATTAATGGCTGCCCAGGCTTCAGGATGTCTTTTTACTCTATATAAAGTTGGAAATTTACATTGGAAACGTTTAGTTTAGCTGTTAATGAAGTTTCGTTTTTTTAGTGCTGAAAATTCATTGTCTGCTGGCGCTGTACACTTTTTCTAAGTGTTGCAATATCTCATGAAGGAAATACTGGACAATCAAATCAATGACTTTCCAGGCTTCAGGATGCCTTTCTACACTATATAAAGGTGGAAATGTACATTGGAAACGTTTGGTTTAGCTGTTATAAAAGTTTGTTTTTTTAGTGCTTGAAAATGCATTTTCAGCTCGCGCTGTACACATTTGCTATGAGAGGCATTGTCTCATAAGGGAAATATTGGACAATCAAATTAATGACTGCCTAGGCTTCAGGATGTCTTTTTACACTATATAAAGGTGGAAATTTACATTGGAAACGTTTGGTTTAGCTGTTATAAAAGTTTGGTTTTTTTAGTGCTGAAAATGCATTTTCAGCTCGCACTGTACACATTTGCTATGTGAGGCATTATCTCATAAGGGAAATACTGGACAATCAAATTAATGACTGCCCAGGCTTCAGGATGTCTTTTTACACTATATAAAGGTGGAAATTTACATTGGAAACGTTTGGTTTAGCTGTTATAAAAGTTTGTTTTTTTAGTGCTGAAAATGCATTTTCAGCTCGCACTGTACACATTTGCTATGTGAGGCATTATCTCATAAGGGAAATACTGGACAATCAAATTAATGACTTCCCAGGCTTCAGGATGCCTTTTTACACTCTATAAATGTGGAAATTTACATTGGAAACGTTTGGTTTAGCTGTTAATGAAGTTTCGTTTTTTTAGTGCTGAAAATTCATTGTCTGCTGGCGCTGTACACTTTTTCTAAGTGTTGCAATATCTCATGAAGGAAATACTGGACAATCAAATTAATGACTTTCCAGGCTTCAGGATGCCTTTCTACACTATATAAAGGTGGAAATTTACATTGGAAACGTTTGGTTTAGCTGTTATAAAAGTTTGGTTTTTTAGTGCTGTAAATGCATTTTCAGCTCGCGCTGTACACATTTGCTATGAGAGGCATTATCTCATAAGGGAAATATTGGACAATCAAATTAATGACTGCCCAGGCTTCAGGATGTATTTTTACACTATATAAGGGTGGAAATTTACATTGGAAACGTTTAGTTTAGCTGTTAATGAAGTTTCGTTTTTTTAGTGCTGAAAATTCATTGTCTGCTGGCGCTGTACACTTTTTCTAAGTGTTGCAATATCTCATGAAGGAAATACTGGACAATCAAATTAATGACTTTGCAGGCTTCAGGATGCCTTTCTACACTATATAAAGGTGGAAATGTACATTGGAAACGTTTGGTTTAGCTGTTATAAAAGTTTGGTTTTTTAGTGCTGTAAATGCATTTTCATCTCGCGCTGTACACATTTGCTATGAGAGGCATTATCTCAGAAGGGAAATATTGGACAATCAAATTAATGACTGCCCAGGCTTCAGGATGTCTTTTTACACTATATAAAGGTGGAAATTTACATTGGAAACGTTTGGTTTAGCTGTTATAAAAGTTTGGTTTTTTTAGTGCTGAAAATGCATTTTCAGCTCGCACTGTACACATTTGCTGTGTGAGGCATTATCTCATAAGGGAAATACTGGACAATCAAATTAATGACTGCCCAGGCTTCAGGATGTCGTTTTACACTATATAAAGGTGGAAATTTACATTGGAAACGTTTGGTTTAGCTGTTATAAAAGTTTGGTTTTTTAGTGCTGAAAATGCATTTTCAGCTCGCACTGTACACATTTGCTATGTGAGGCATTATCTCATAAGGGAAATACTGGACAATCAAATTAATGACTTCCCAGGCTTCAGGATGCCTTTTTACACTCTATAAATGTGGAAATTTACATTGGAAACGTTTGGTTTAGCTGTTAATGAAGTTTCGTTTTTTTAGTGCTGAAAATTCATTGTCTGCTGGCGCTGTACACTTTTTCTAAGTGTTGCAATATCTCATGAAGGAAATACTGGACAATCAAATTAATGACTTTCCAGGCTTCAGGATGCCTTTCTACACTATATAAAGGTGGAAATTTACATTGGAAACGTTTGGTTTAGCTGTTATAAAAGTTTGGTTTTTTAGTGCTGTAAATGCATTTTCAGCTCGCGCTGTACACATTTGCTATGAGAGGCATTATCTCATAAGGGAAATATTGGACAATCAAATTAATGACTGCCCAGGCTTCAGGATGTATTTTTACACTATATAAGGGTGGAAATTTACATTGGAAACGTTTAGTTTAGCTGTTAATGAAGTTTCGTTTTTTTAGTGCTGAAAATTCATTGTCTGCTGGCGCTGTACACTTTTTCTAAGTGTTGCAATATCTCATGAAGGAAATACTGGACAATCAAATTAATGACTTTCCAGGCTTCAGGATGCCTTTCTACACTATATAAAGGTGGAAATGTACATTGGAAACGTTTGGTTTAGCTGTTATAAAAGTTTGGTTTTTTAGTGCTGTAAATGCATTTTCATCTCGCGCTGTACACATTTGCTATGAGAGGCATTATCTCAGAAGGGAAATATTGGACAATCAAATTAATGACTGCCCAGGCTTCAGGATGTATTTTTACACTATATAAGGGTGGAAATTTACATTGGAAACGTTTAGTTTAGCTGTTAATGAAGTTTCGTTTTTTTAGTGCTGAAAATTCATTGTCTGCTGGCGCTGTACACTTTTTCTAAGTGTTGCAATATCTCATGAAGGAAATACTGGACAATCAAATTAATGACTTTCCAGGCTTCAGGATGCCTTTCTACACTATATAAAGGTGGAAATGTACATTGGAAACGTTTGGTTTAGCTGTTATAAAAGTTTGGTTTTTTAGTGCTGTAAATGCATTTTCATCTCGCGCTGTACACATTTGCTATGAGAGGCATTATCTCAGAAGGGAAATATTGGACAATCAAATTAATGACTGCCCAGGCTTCAGGATGTCTTTTTACACTATATAAAGGTGGAAATTTACATTGGAAACGTTTGGTTTAGCTGTTATAAAAGTTTGGTTTTTTTAGTGCTGAAAATGCATTTTCAGCTCGCACTGTACACATTTGCTGTGTGAGGCATTATCTCATAAGGGAAATACTGGACAATCAAATTAATGACTGCCCAGGCTTCAGGATGTCGTTTTACACTATATAAAGGTGGAAATTTACATTGGAAACGTTTGGTTTAGCTGTTATAAAAGTTTGGTTTTTTAGTGCTGAAAATGCATTTTCAGCTCGCACTGTACACATTTGCTATGTGAGGCATTATCTCATAAGGGAAATACTGGACAATCAAATTAATGACTTCCCAGGCTTCAGGATGCCTTTTTACACTCTATAAATGTGGAAATTTACATTGGAAACGTTTGGTTTAGCTGTTAATGAAGTTTCGTTTTTTTAGTGCTGAAAATTCATTGTCTGCTGGCGCTGTACACTTTTTCTAAGTGTTGCAATATCTCATGAAGGAAATACTGGACAATCAAATTAATGACTTTCCAGGCTTCAGGATGCCTTTCTACACTATATAAAGGTGGAAATTTACATTGGAAACGTTTGGTTTAGCTGTTATAAAAGTTTGGTTTTTTAGTGCTGTAAATGCATTTTCAGCTCGCGCTGTACACATTTGCTATGAGAAGCATTATCTCATAAGGGAAATATTGGACAATCAAATTAATGACTGCCCAGGCTTCAGGATGTCTTTTTACACTATATAAGGGTGGAAATTTACATTGGAAACGTTTAGTTTAGCTGTTAATGAAGTTTCGTTTTTTTAGTGCTGAAAATTCATTGTCTGCTGGCGCTGTACACTTTTTCTAAGTGTTGCAATATCTCATGAAGGAAATACTGGACAATCAAATTAATGACTTTCCAGGCTTCAGGATGCCTTTCTACACTATATAAAGGTGGAAATTTACATTGGAAACGTTTAGTTTAGCTGTTAATGAAGTTTCGTTTTTTTAGTGCTGAAAATTCATTGTCTGCTGGCGCTGTACACTTTTTCTATGTGTTGCAATATCTCATGAAGGAAATACTGGACAATCAAATTAATTACTTTCCAGGCTTCAGGATGCCTTTCTACACTATATAAAGGTGGAAATGTACATTGGAAACGTTTGGTTTAGCTGTTATAAAAGTTTGGTTTTTTAGTGCTGTAAATGCATTTTCAGCTCGCGCTGTACACATTTGCTATGAGAGGCATTATCTCAGAAGGGAAATATTGGACAATCAAATTAATGACTGCCCAGGCTTCAAGGATGTCTTTTTACACTATATAAAGGTGGAAATTTACATTGGAAACGTTTGGTTTAGCTGTTATAAAAGTTTGGTTTTTTTAGTGCTGAAAATGCATTTTCAGCTCGCACTGTACACATTTGCTGTGTGAGGCATTATCTCATAAGGGAAATACTGGACAATCAAATTAATGACTGCCCAGGCTTCAGGATGTCTTTTTACACTATATAAAGGTGGAAATTTACATTGGAAACGTTTGGTTTAGCTGTTATAAAAGTTTGGTTTTTTTAGTGCTGAAAATGCATTTTCAGCTCGCACTGTCCACATTTGCTATGTGAGGCATTATCTCATAAGGGAAATACTGGACAATCAAATTAATGACTGCCCAGGCTTCAGGATGTCTTTTTACACTATATAAAGGTGGAAATTTACATTGGAAACGTTTGGTTTAGCTGTTATAAAAGTTTGTTTTTTTAGTGCTGTAAATGCATTTTCAGCTCGCGCTGTACACATTTGCTATGAGAGGCATTATCTCATAAGGGAAATATTGGACAATCAAATTAATGACTGCCCAGGCTTCAGGATGCCTTTTTACACTCTATAAATGTGGAAATTTACATTGGAAACGTTTGGTTTAGCTGTTAATGAAGTTTCGTTTTTTTAGTGCTGAAAATTCATTGTCTGCTGGCGCTGTACACTTTTTCTAAGTGTTGCAATATCTCATGAAGGAAATACTGGATAATCAAATTAATGACTTTCCAGGCTTCAGGATGCCTTTCTACACTATATAAAGGTGGAAATGTACATTGGAAACGTTTGGTTTAGCTGTTATAAAAGTTTGGTTTTTTAGTGCTGTAAATGCATTTTCAGCTCGCGCTGTACACATTTGCTATGAGAGGCATTATCTCATAAGGGAAATATTAGACAATCAAATTAATGACTGCCCAGGCTTCAGGATGTCTTTTTACACTATATAAGGGTGGAAATTTACATCGGAAACGTTTAGTTTAGCTGTTAATGAAGTTTCGTTTTTTTAGTGCTGAAAATTCATTGTCTGCTGGCGCTGTACACTTTTTCTAAGTGTTGCAATATCTCATGAAGGAAATACTGGACAATCAAATTAATGACTTTCCAGGCTTCAGGATGCCTTTCTACACTATATAAAGGTGGAAATTTACATTGGAAACGTTTGGTTTAGCTGTTATAAAAGTTTGGTTTTTTAGTGCTGTAAATGCATTTTCAGCTCGCGCTGTACACATTTGCTATGAGAGGCATTATCTCATAAAGGAAATATTGGACAATCAAATTAATGACTGCCCAGGCTTCAGGATGTCTTTTTACACTATATAAAGGTGGAAATTTACATTGGAAACGTTTGGTTTAGCTGTTAATGAAGTTTCGTTTTTTTAGTGCTGAAAATTCATTGTCTGCTGGCGCTGTACACTTTTTCTAAGTGTTGCAATATCTCATGAAGGAAATACTGGACAATCAAATTAATGACTTTCCAGGCTTCAGGATGCCTTTCTACACTATATAAAGGTGGAAATGTACATTGGAAACGTTTGGTTTAGCTGTTATAAAAGTTTGTTTTTTTAGTGCTGTAAATGCATTTTCAGCTCGCGCTGTACACATTTGCTATGAGAGGCATTATCTCATAAGGGAAATATTAGACAATCAAATTAATGACTGCCCAGGCTTCAGGATGTCTTTTTACACTATATAAGGGTGGAAATTTACATCGGAAACGTTTAGTTTAGCTGTTAATGAAGTTTCGTTTTTTTAGTGCTGAAAATTCATTGTCTGCTGGCGCTATACACTTTTTCTAAGTGTTGCAATATCTCATGAAGGAAATACTGGACAATCAAATTAATGACTTTCCAGGCTTCAGGATGCCTTTCTACACTATATAAAGGTGGAAATGTACATTGGAAACGTTTGGTTTAGCTGTTATAAAAGTTTGGTTTTTTAGTGCTGAAAATGCATTTTCAGCTCGCACTGTACACTTTTGCTATGTGAGGCATTATCTCATAAGGGAAATACTGGACAATCAAATTAATGACTGCCCAGGCTTCAGGATGTCTTTTTACACTATATAAAGGTGGAAATTTACATTGGAAACGTTTGGTTTAGCTGTTATAAAAGTTTGGTTTTTTAGTGCTGTAAATGCATTTTCAGCTCGCGCTGTACACATTTGCTATGAGAGGCATTATCTCATAAGGGAAATATTGGACAATCAAATTAATGACTGCCCAGGCTTCAGGATGTATTTTTACACTATATAAGGGTGGAAATTTACATTGGAAACGTTTAGTTTAGCTGTTAATGAAGTTTCGTTTTTTTAGTGCTGAAAATTCATTGTCTGCTGGCGCTGTACACTTTTTCTAAGTGTTGCAATATCTCATGAAGGAAATACTGGACAATCAAATTAATGACTTTCCAGGCTTCAGGATGCCTTTCTACACTATATAAAGGTGGAAATGTACATTGGAAACGTTTGGTTTAGCTGTTATAAAAGTTTGGTTTTTTAGTGCTGTAAATGCATTTTCAGCTCGCGCTGTACACATTTGCTATGAGAGGCATTATCTCATAAGGGAAATACTGGACAATCAAATTAATGACTTCCCAGGCTTCAGGATGCCTTTTTACACTCTATAAATGTGGAAATTTACATTGGAAACGTTTGGTTTAGCTGTTAATGAAGTTTCGTTTTTTTAGTGCTGAAAATTCATTGTCTGCTGGCGCTGTACACTTTTTCTAAGTGTTGCAATATCTCATGAAGGAAATACTGGACAATCAAATTAATGACTTTCCAGGCTTCAGGATGCCTTTCTACACTATATAAAGGTGGAAATGTACATTGGAAACGTTTGGTTTAGCTGTTATAAAAGTTTGGTTTTTTAGTGCTGTAAATGCATTTTCAGCTCGCGCTGTACACATTTGCTATGAGAGGCATTATCTCATAAGGGAAATATTAGACAATCAAATTAATGACTGCCCAGGCTTCAGGATGTCTTTTTACACTATATAAGGGTGGAAATTTACATCGGAAACGTTTAGTTTAGCTGTTAATGAAGTTTCGTTTTTTTAGTGCTGAAAATTCATTGTCTGCTGGCGCTGTACACTTTTTCTAAGTGTTGCAATATCTCATGAAGGAAATACTGGACAATCAAATTAATGACTTTCCAGGCTTCAGGATGCCTTTCTACACTATATAAAGGTGGAAATTTACATTGGAAACGTTTGGTTTAGCTGTTATAAAAGTTTGGTTTTTTAGTGCTGTAAATGCATTTTCAGCTCGCGCTGTACACATTTGCTATGAGAGGCATTATCTCATAAGGGAAATATTGGCCAATCAAATTAATGACTGCCCAGGCTTCAGGATGTATTTTTACACTATATAAGGGTGGAAATTTACATTGGAAACGTTTAGTTTAGCTGTTAATGAAGTTTCGTTTTTTTAGTGCTGAAAATTCATTGTCTGCTGGCGCTGTACACTTTTTCTAAGTGTTGCAATATCTCATGAAGGAAATACTGGACAATCAAATTAATGACTTTCCAGGCTTCAGGATGCCTTTCTACACTATATAAAGGTGGAAATGTACATTGGAAACGTTTGGTTTAGCTGTTATAAAAGTTTGGTTTTTTAGTGCTGTAAATGCATTTTCATCTCGCGCTGTACACATTTGCTATGAGAGGCATTATCTCAGAAGGGAAATATTGGACAATCAAATTAATGACTGCCCAGGCTTCAGGATGTCTTTTTACACTATATAAAGGTGGAAATTTACATTGGAAACGTTTGGTTTAGCTGTTATAAAAGTTTGGTTTTTTTAGTGCTGAAAATGCATTTTCAGCTCGCACTGTACACATTTGCTGTGTGAGGCATTATCTCATAAGGGAAATACTGGACAATCAAATTAATGACTGCCCAGGCTTCAGGATGTCTTTTTACACTATATAAAGGTGGAAATTTACATTGGAAACGTTTGGTTTAGCTGTTATAAAAGTTTGGTTTTTTAGTGCTGAAAATGCATTTTCAGCTCGCACTGTACACATTTGCTATGTGAGGCATTATCTCATAAGGGAAATACTGGACAATCAAATTAATGACTTCCCAGGCTTCAGGATGCCTTTTTACACTCTATAAATGTGGAAATTTACATTGGAAACGTTTGGTTTAGCTGTTAATGAAGTTTCGTTTTTTTTAGTGCTGAAAATTCATTGTCTGCTGGCGCTGTACACTTTTTCTAAGTGTTGCAATATCTCATGAAGGAAATACTGGACAATCAAATTAATGACTTTCCAGGCTTCAGGATGCCCTTCTACACTATATAAAGGTGGAAATTTACATTGGAAACGTTTGGTTTAGCTGTTATAAAAGTTTGGTTTTTTAGTGCTGTAAATGCATTTTCAGCTCGCGCTGTACACATTTGCTATGAGAAGCATTATCTCATAAGGGAAATATTGGACAATCAAATTAATGACTGCCCAGGCTTCAGGATGTCTTTTTACACTATATAAGGGTGGAAATTTACATTGGAAACGTTTAGTTTAGCTGTTAATGAAGTTTCGTTTTTTTAGTGCTGAAAATTCATTGTCTGCTGGCGCTGTACACTTTTTCTAAGTGTTGCAATATCTCATGAAGGAAATACTGGACAATCAAATTAATGACTTTCCAGGCTTCAGGATGCCTTTCTACACTATATAAAGGTGGAAATTTACATTGGAAACGTTTAGTTTAGCTGTTAATGAAGTTTCGTTTTTTTAGTGCTGAAAATTCATTGTCTGCTGGCGCTGTACACTTTTTCTATGTGTTGCAATATCTCATGAAGGAAATACTGGACAATCAAATTAATGACTTTCCAGGCTTCAGGATGCCTTTCTACACTATATAAAGGTGGAAATTTACATTGGAAACGTTTAGTTTAGCTGTTAATGAAGTTTCGTTTTTTTAGTGCTGAAAATTCATTTTCAGCTCGCGCTGTACACATTTGCTATGAGAGGCATTATCTCAGAAGGGAAATATTGGACAATCAAATTAATGACTGCCCAGGCTTCAGGATGTCTTTTTACACTATATAAAGGTGGAAATTTACATTGGAAACGTTTGGTTTAGCTGTTATAAAAGTTTGGTTTTTTTAGTGCTGAAAATGCATTTTCAGCTCGCACTGTACACATTTGCTGTGTGAGGCATTATCTCATAAGGGAAATACTGGACAATCAAATTAATGACTGCCCAGGCTTCAGGATGTCTTTTTACACTATATAAAGGTGGAAATTTACATTGGAAACGTTTGGTTTAGCTGTTATAAAAGTTTGGTTTTTTTAGTGCTGAAAATGCATTTTCAGCTCGCACTGTCCACATTTGCTATGTGAGGCATTATCTCATAAGGGAAATACTGGACAATCAAATTAATGACTGCCCAGGCTTCAGGATGTCTTTTTACACTATATAAAGGTGGAAATTTACATTGGAAACGTTTGGTTTAGCTGTTATAAAAGTTTGTTTTTTTAGTGCTGTAAATGCATTTTCAGCTCGCGCTGTACACATTTGCTATGAGAGGCATTATCTCATAAGGGAAATATTGGACAATCAAATTAATGACTGCCCAGGCTTCAGGATGTCTTTTTACACTATATAAAGGTGGAAATATACATTGGAAACGTTTAGTTTAGCTGTTAATGAAGTTTCGTTTTTTTAGTGCTGAAAATTCATTGTCTGCTGGCGCTGTACACTTTTTCTAAGTGTTGCAATATCTCATGAAGGAAATACTGGACAATCAAATTAATGACTTTCCAGGCTTCAGGATGCCTTTCTACACTATATAAAGGTGGAAATGTACATTGGGAACGTTTGGTTTAGCTGTTATAAAAGTTTGGTTTTTTAGTGCTGTAAATGCATTTTCAGCTCGCGCTGTACACATTTGCTATGAGAGGCATTATCTCATAAGGGAAATATTAGACAATCAAATTAATGACTGCCCAGGCTTCAGGATGTCTTTTTACACTATATAAGGGTGGAAATTTACATCGGAAACGTTTAGTTTAGCTGTTAATGAAGTTTCGTTTTTTTAGTGCTGAAAATTCATTGTCTGCTGGCGCTGTACACTTTTTCTAAGTGTTGCAATATCTCATGAAGGAAATACTGGACAATCAAATTAATGACTTTCCAGGCTTCAGGATGCCTTTCTACACTATATAAAGGTGGAAATGTACATTGGAAACGTTTGGTTTAGCTGTTATAAAAGTTTGGTTTTTTAGTGCTGTAAATGCATTTTCAGCTCGCGCTGTACACATTTGCTATGAGAGGCATTATCTCAAAAGGGAAATATTGGACAATCAAATTAATGACTGCCCAGGCTTCAGGATGTCTTTTTACACTATATAAAGGTGGAAATTTACATTGGAAACGTTTGGTTTAGCTGTTATAAAAGTTTGGTTTTTTAGTGCTGTAAATGCATTTTCAGCTCGCACTGTACACATTTGCTATGAGAGGCATTATCTCATAAGGGAAATATTGGACAATCAAATTAATGACTGCCCAAGCTTCAGGATGTCTTTTTACACTATATAAAGGTGGAAATTTACATTGGAAACGTTTAGTTTAGCTGTTAATGAAGTTTCGTTTTTTTTAGTGCTGAAAATTCATTGTCTGCTGGCGCTGTACACTTTTTCTAAGTGTTGCAATATCTCATGAAGGAAATACTGGACAATCAAATTAATGACTTTCCAGGCTTCAGGATGCCTTTCTACACTATATAAAGGTGGAAATTTACATTGGAAACGTTTGGTTTAGCTGTTATAAAAGTTTGGTTTTTTAGTGCTGTAAATGCATTTTCAGCTCGCGCTGTACACATTTGCTATGAGAGGCATTATCTCATAAGGGAAATATTGGACAATCAAATTAATGACTGCCCAGGCTTCAGGATGTCTTTTTACACTATATAAAGGTGGAAATTTACATTGGAAACGTTTGGTTTAGCTGTTATAAAAGTTTGGTTTTTTAGTGCTGTAAATGCATTTTCAGCTCGCGCTGTACACATTTGCTACGAGAGGCATTATCTCATAAGGGAAATATTGGACAATCAAATTAATGGCTGCCCAGGCTTCAGGATGTCTTTTTACTCTATATAAAGTTGGAAATTTACATTGGAAACGTTTAGTTTAGCTGTTAATGAAGTTTCGTTTTTTTAGTGCTGAAAATTCATTGTCTGCTGGCGCTGTACACTTTTTCTAAGTGTTGCAATATCTCATGAAGGAAATACTGGACAATCAAATCAATGACTTTCCAGGCTTCAGGATGCCTTTCTACACTATATAAAGGTGGAAATGTACATTGGAAACGTTTGGTTTAGCTGTTATAAAAGTTTGTTTTTTTAGTGCTGAAAATGCATTTTCAGCTCGCGCTGTACACATTTGCTATGAGAGGCATTGTCTCATAAGGGAAATATTGGACAATCAAATTAATGACTGCCTAGGCTTCAGGATGTCTTTTTACACTATATAAAGGTGGAAATTTACATTGGAAACGTTTGGTTTAGCTGTTATAAAAGTTTGGTTTTTTTAGTGCTGAAAATGCATTTTCAGCTCGCACTGTACACATTTGCTATGTGAGGCATTATCTCATAAGGGAAATACTGGACAATCAAATTAATGACTGCCCAGGCTTCAGGATGTCTTTTTACACTATATAAAGGTGGAAATTTACATTGGAAACGTTTGGTTTAGCTGTTATAAAAGTTTGTTTTTTTAGTGCTGAAAATGCATTTTCAGCTCGCACTGTACACATTTGCTATGAGAGGCATTATCTCATAAGGGAAATATTGGACAATCAAATTAATGACTGCCCAAGCTTCAGGATGTCTTTTTACACTATATAAAGGTGGAAATTTACATTGGAAACGTTTAGTTTAGCTGTTAATGAAGTTTCGTTTTTTTTAGTGCTGAAAATTCATTGTCTGCTGGCGCTGTACACTTTTTCTAAGTGTTGCAATATCTCATGAAGGAAATACTGGACAATCAAATTAATGACTTTCCAGGCTTCAGGATGCCTTTCTACACTATATAAAGGTGGAAATTTACATTGGAAACGTTTGGTTTAGCTGTTATAAAAGTTTGGTTTTTTAGTGCTGTAAATGCATTTTCAGCTCGCGCTGTACACATTTGCTATGAGAGGCATTATCTCATAAGGGAAATATTGGACAATCAAATTAATGACTGCCCAGGCTTCAGGATGTCTTTTTACACTATATAAAGGTGGAAATTTACATTGGAAACGTTTGGTTTAGCTGTTATAAAAGTTTGGTTTTTTAGTGCTGTAAATGCATTTTCAGCTCGCGCTGTACACATTTGCTACGAGAGGCATTATCTCATAAGGGAAATATTGGACAATCAAATTAATGGCTGCCCAGGCTTCAGGATGTCTTTTTACTCTATATAAAGTTGGAAATTTACATTGGAAACGTTTAGTTTAGCTGTTAATGAAGTTTCGTTTTTTTAGTGCTGAAAATTCATTGTCTGCTGGCGCTGTACACTTTTTCTAAGTGTTGCAATATCTCATGAAGGAAATACTGGACAATCAAATCAATGACTTTCCAGGCTTCAGGATGCCTTTCTACACTATATAAAGGTGGAAATGTACATTGGAAACGTTTGGTTTAGCTGTTATAAAAGTTTGTTTTTTTAGTGCTTGAAAATGCATTTTCAGCTCGCGCTGTACACATTTGCTATGAGAGGCATTGTCTCATAAGGGAAATATTGGACAATCAAATTAATGACTGCCTAGGCTTCAGGATGTCTTTTTACACTATATAAAGGTGGAAATTTACATTGGAAACGTTTGGTTTAGCTGTTATAAAAGTTTGGTTTTTTTAGTGCTGAAAATGCATTTTCAGCTCGCACTGTACACATTTGCTATGTGAGGCATTATCTCATAAGGGAAATACTGGACAATCAAATTAATGACTGCCCAGGCTTCAGGATGTCTTTTTACACTATATAAAGGTGGAAATTTACATTGGAAACGTTTGGTTTAGCTGTTATAAAAGTTTGTTTTTTTAGTGCTGAAAATGCATTTTCAGCTCGCACTGTACACATTTGCTATGTGAGGCATTATCTCATAAGGGAAATACTGGACAATCAAATTAATGACTTCCCAGGCTTCAGGATGCCTTTTTACACTCTATAAATGTGGAAATTTACATTGGAAACGTTTGGTTTAGCTGTTAATGAAGTTTCGTTTTTTTAGTGCTGAAAATTCATTGTCTGCTGGCGCTGTACACTTTTTCTAAGTGTTGCAATATCTCATGAAGGAAATACTGGACAATCAAATTAATGACTTTCCAGGCTTCAGGATGCCTTTCTACACTATATAAAGGTGGAAATTTACATTGGAAACGTTTGGTTTAGCTGTTATAAAAGTTTGGTTTTTTAGTGCTGTAAATGCATTTTCAGCTCGCGCTGTACACATTTGCTATGAGAGGCATTATCTCATAAGGGAAATATTGGACAATCAAATTAATGACTGCCCAGGCTTCAGGATGTATTTTTACACTATATAAGGGTGGAAATTTACATTGGAAACGTTTAGTTTAGCTGTTAATGAAGTTTCGTTTTTTTAGTGCTGAAAATTCATTGTCTGCTGGCGCTGTACACTTTTTCTAAGTGTTGCAATATCTCATGAAGGAAATACTGGACAATCAAATTAATGACTTTCCAGGCTTCAGGATGCCTTTCTACACTATATAAAGGTGGAAATGTACATTGGAAACGTTTGGTTTAGCTGTTATAAAAGTTTGGTTTTTTAGTGCTGTAAATGCATTTTCATCTCGCGCTGTACACATTTGCTATGAGAGGCATTATCTCAGAAGGGAAATATTGGACAATCAAATTAATGACTGCCCAGGCTTCAGGATGTCTTTTTACACTATATAAAGGTGGAAATTTACATTGGAAACGTTTGGTTTAGCTGTTATAAAAGTTTGGTTTTTTTAGTGCTGAAAATGCATTTTCAGCTCGCACTGTACACATTTGCTGTGTGAGGCATTATCTCATAAGGGAAATACTGGACAATCAAATTAATGACTGCCCAGGCTTCAGGATGTCGTTTTACACTATATAAAGGTGGAAATTTACATTGGAAACGTTTGGTTTAGCTGTTATAAAAGTTTGGTTTTTTAGTGCTGAAAATGCATTTTCAGCTCGCACTGTACACATTTGCTATGTGAGGCATTATCTCATAAGGGAAATACTGGACAATCAAATTAATGACTTCCCAGGCTTCAGGATGCCTTTTTACACTCTATAAATGTGGAAATTTACATTGGAAACGTTTGGTTTAGCTGTTAATGAAGTTTCGTTTTTTTAGTGCTGAAAATTCATTGTCTGCTGGCGCTGTACACTTTTTCTAAGTGTTGCAATATCTCATGAAGGAAATACTGGACAATCAAATTAATGACTTTCCAGGCTTCAGGATGCCTTTCTACACTATATAAAGGTGGAAATTTACATTGGAAACGTTTGGTTTAGCTGTTATAAAAGTTTGGTTTTTTAGTGCTGTAAATGCATTTTCAGCTCGCGCTGTACACATTTGCTATGAGAGGCATTATCTCATAAGGGAAATATTGGACAATCAAATTAATGACTGCCCAGGCTTCAGGATGTATTTTTACACTATATAAGGGTGGAAATTTACATTGGAAACGTTTAGTTTAGCTGTTAATGAAGTTTCGTTTTTTTAGTGCTGAAAATTCATTGTCTGCTGGCGCTGTACACTTTTTCTAAGTGTTGCAATATCTCATGAAGGAAATACTGGACAATCAAATTAATGACTTTCCAGGCTTCAGGATGCCTTTCTACACTATATAAAGGTGGAAATGTACATTGGAAACGTTTGGTTTAGCTGTTATAAAAGTTTGGTTTTTTAGTGCTGTAAATGCATTTTCATCTCGCGCTGTACACATTTGCTATGAGAGGCATTATCTCAGAAGGGAAATATTGGACAATCAAATTAATGACTGCCCAGGCTTCAGGATGTCTTTTTACACTATATAAAGGTGGAAATTTACATTGGAAACGTTTGGTTTAGCTGTTATAAAAGTTTGGTTTTTTTAGTGCTGAAAATGCATTTTCAGCTCGCACTGTACACATTTGCTGTGTGAGGCATTATCTCATAAGGGAAATACTGGACAATCAAATTAATGACTGCCCAGGCTTCAGGATGTCGTTTTACACTATATAAAGGTGGAAATTTACATTGGAAACGTTTGGTTTAGCTGTTATAAAAGTTTGGTTTTTTAGTGCTGAAAATGCATTTTCAGCTCGCACTGTACACATTTGCTATGTGAGGCATTATCTCATAAGGGAAATACTGGACAATCAAATTAATGACTTCCCAGGCTTCAGGATGCCTTTTTACACTCTATAAATGTGGAAATTTACATTGGAAACGTTTGGTTTAGCTGTTAATGAAGTTTCGTTTTTTTAGTGCTGAAAATTCATTGTCTGCTGGCGCTGTACACTTTTTCTAAGTGTTGCAATATCTCATGAAGGAAATACTGGACAATCAAATTAATGACTTTCCAGGCTTCAGGATGCCTTTCTACACTATATAAAGGTGGAAATTTACATTGGAAACGTTTGGTTTAGCTGTTATAAAAGTTTGGTTTTTTAGTGCTGTAAATGCATTTTCAGCTCGCGCTGTACACATTTGCTATGAGAAGCATTATCTCATAAGGGAAATATTGGACAATCAAATTAATGACTGCCCAGGCTTCAGGATGTCTTTTTACACTATATAAGGGTGGAAATTTACATTGGAAACGTTTAGTTTAGCTGTTAATGAAGTTTCGTTTTTTTAGTGCTGAAAATTCATTGTCTGCTGGCGCTGTACACTTTTTCTAAGTGTTGCAATATCTCATGAAGGAAATACTGGACAATCAAATTAATGACTTTCCAGGCTTCAGGATGCCTTTCTACACTATATAAAGGTGGAAATTTACATTGGAAACGTTTAGTTTAGCTGTTAATGAAGTTTCGTTTTTTTAGTGCTGAAAATTCATTGTCTGCTGGCGCTGTACACTTTTTCTATGTGTTGCAATATCTCATGAAGGAAATACTGGACAATCAAATTAATTACTTTCCAGGCTTCAGGATGCCTTTCTACACTATATAAAGGTGGAAATGTACATTGGAAACGTTTGGTTTAGCTGTTATAAAAGTTTGGTTTTTTAGTGCTGTAAATGCATTTTCAGCTCGCGCTGTACACATTTGCTATGAGAGGCATTATCTCAGAAGGGAAATATTGGACAATCAAATTAATGACTGCCCAGGCTTCAAGGATGTCTTTTTACACTATATAAAGGTGGAAATTTACATTGGAAACGTTTGGTTTAGCTGTTATAAAAGTTTGGTTTTTTTAGTGCTGAAAATGCATTTTCAGCTCGCACTGTACACATTTGCTGTGTGAGGCATTATCTCATAAGGGAAATACTGGACAATCAAATTAATGACTGCCCAGGCTTCAGGATGTCTTTTTACACTATATAAAGGTGGAAATTTACATTGGAAACGTTTGGTTTAGCTGTTATAAAAGTTTGGTTTTTTTAGTGCTGAAAATGCATTTTCAGCTCGCACTGTCCACATTTGCTATGTGAGGCATTATCTCATAAGGGAAATACTGGACAATCAAATTAATGACTGCCCAGGCTTCAGGATGTCTTTTTACACTATATAAAGGTGGAAATTTACATTGGAAACGTTTGGTTTAGCTGTTATAAAAGTTTGTTTTTTTAGTGCTGTAAATGCATTTTCAGCTCGCGCTGTACACATTTGCTATGAGAGGCATTATCTCATAAGGGAAATATTGGACAATCAAATTAATGACTGCCCAGGCTTCAGGATGCCTTTTTACACTCTATAAATGTGGAAATTTACATTGGAAACGTTTGGTTTAGCTGTTAATGAAGTTTCGTTTTTTTAGTGCTGAAAATTCATTGTCTGCTGGCGCTGTACACTTTTTCTAAGTGTTGCAATATCTCATGAAGGAAATACTGGATAATCAAATTAATGACTTTCCAGGCTTCAGGATGCCTTTCTACACTATATAAAGGTGGAAATGTACATTGGAAACGTTTGGTTTAGCTGTTATAAAAGTTTGGTTTTTTAGTGCTGTAAATGCATTTTCAGCTCGCGCTGTACACATTTGCTATGAGAGGCATTATCTCATAAGGGAAATATTAGACAATCAAATTAATGACTGCCCAGGCTTCAGGATGTCTTTTTACACTATATAAGGGTGGAAATTTACATCGGAAACGTTTAGTTTAGCTGTTAATGAAGTTTCGTTTTTTTAGTGCTGAAAATTCATTGTCTGCTGGCGCTGTACACTTTTTCTAAGTGTTGCAATATCTCATGAAGGAAATACTGGACAATCAAATTAATGACTTTCCAGGCTTCAGGATGCCTTTCTACACTATATAAAGGTGGAAATTTACATTGGAAACGTTTGGTTTAGCTGTTATAAAAGTTTGGTTTTTTAGTGCTGTAAATGCATTTTCAGCTCGCGCTGTACACATTTGCTATGAGAGGCATTATCTCATAAAGGAAATATTGGACAATCAAATTAATGACTGCCCAGGCTTCAGGATGTCTTTTTACACTATATAAAGGTGGAAATTTACATTGGAAACGTTTGGTTTAGCTGTTAATGAAGTTTCGTTTTTTTAGTGCTGAAAATTCATTGTCTGCTGGCGCTGTACACTTTTTCTAAGTGTTGCAATATCTCATGAAGGAAATACTGGACAATCAAATTAATGACTTTCCAGGCTTCAGGATGCCTTTCTACACTATATAAAGGTGGAAATGTACATTGGAAACGTTTGGTTTAGCTGTTATAAAAGTTTGTTTTTTTAGTGCTGTAAATGCATTTTCAGCTCGCGCTGTACACATTTGCTATGAGAGGCATTATCTCATAAGGGAAATATTAGACAATCAAATTAATGACTGCCCAGGCTTCAGGATGTCTTTTTACACTATATAAGGGTGGAAATTTACATCGGAAACGTTTAGTTTAGCTGTTAATGAAGTTTCGTTTTTTTAGTGCTGAAAATTCATTGTCTGCTGGCGCTATACACTTTTTCTAAGTGTTGCAATATCTCATGAAGGAAATACTGGACAATCAAATTAATGACTTTCCAGGCTTCAGGATGCCTTTCTACACTATATAAAGGTGGAAATGTACATTGGAAACGTTTGGTTTAGCTGTTATAAAAGTTTGGTTTTTTAGTGCTGAAAATGCATTTTCAGCTCGCACTGTACACTTTTGCTATGTGAGGCATTATCTCATAAGGGAAATACTGGACAATCAAATTAATGACTGCCCAGGCTTCAGGATGTCTTTTTACACTATATAAAGGTGGAAATTTACATTGGAAACGTTTGGTTTAGCTGTTATAAAAGTTTGGTTTTTTAGTGCTGTAAATGCATTTTCAGCTCGCGCTGTACACATTTGCTATGAGAGGCATTATCTCATAAGGGAAATATTGGACAATCAAATTAATGACTGCCCAGGCTTCAGGATGTATTTTTACACTATATAAGGGTGGAAATTTACATTGGAAACGTTTAGTTTAGCTGTTAATGAAGTTTCGTTTTTTTAGTGCTGAAAATTCATTGTCTGCTGGCGCTGTACACTTTTTCTAAGTGTTGCAATATCTCATGAAGGAAATACTGGACAATCAAATTAATGACTTTCCAGGCTTCAGGATGCCTTTCTACACTATATAAAGGTGGAAATGTACATTGGAAACGTTTGGTTTAGCTGTTATAAAAGTTTGGTTTTTTAGTGCTGTAAATGCATTTTCAGCTCGCGCTGTACACATTTGCTATGAGAGGCATTATCTCATAAGGGAAATACTGGACAATCAAATTAATGACTTCCCAGGCTTCAGGATGCCTTTTTACACTCTATAAATGTGGAAATTTACATTGGAAACGTTTGGTTTAGCTGTTAATGAAGTTTCGTTTTTTTAGTGCTGAAAATTCATTGTCTGCTGGCGCTGTACACTTTTTCTAAGTGTTGCAATATCTCATGAAGGAAATACTGGACAATCAAATTAATGACTTTCCAGGCTTCAGGATGCCTTTCTACACTATATAAAGGTGGAAATGTACATTGGAAACGTTTGGTTTAGCTGTTATAAAAGTTTGGTTTTTTAGTGCTGTAAATGCATTTTCAGCTCGCGCTGTACACATTTGCTATGAGAGGCATTATCTCATAAGGGAAATATTAGACAATCAAATTAATGACTGCCCAGGCTTCAGGATGTCTTTTTACACTATATAAGGGTGGAAATTTACATCGGAAACGTTTAGTTTAGCTGTTAATGAAGTTTCGTTTTTTTAGTGCTGAAAATTCATTGTCTGCTGGCGCTATACACTTTTTCTAAGTGTTGCAATATCTCATGAAGGAAATACTGGACAATCAAATTAATGACTTTCCAGGCTTCAGGATGCCTTTCTACACTATATAAAGGTGGAAATGTACATTGGAAACGTTTGGTTTAGCTGTTATAAAAGTTTGGTTTTTTAGTGCTGTAAATGCATTTTCAGCTCGCGCTGTACACATTTGCTATGAGAGGCATTATCTCAAAAGGGAAATATTGGACAATCAAATTAATGACTGCCCAGGCTTCAGGATGTCTTTTTACACTATAAAAAGGTGGAAATTTACATTGGAAACGTTTGGTTTAGCTGTTATAAAAGTTTGGTTTTTTAGTGCTGAAAATGCATTTTCAGCTCGCACTGTACACATTTGCTATGTGAGGCATTATCTCATAAGGGAAATACTGGACAATCAAATTAATGACTTCCCAGGCTTCAGGATGCCTTTTTACACTCTATAAATGTGGAAATTTACATTAGAAACGTTTGGTTTAGCTGTTAATGAAGTTTCGTTTTTTTAGTGCTGAAAATTCATTGTCTGCTGGCGCTGTACACTTTTTCTAAGTGTTGCAATATCTCATGAAGGAAATACTGGACAATCAAATTAATGACTTTCCAGGCTTCAGGATGCCTTTCTACACTATATAAAGGTGGAAATTTACATTGGAAACGTTTGGTTTAGCTGTTATAAAAGTTTGGTTTTTTAGTGCTGTAAATGCATTTTCAGCTCGCGCTGTACACATTTGCTATGAGAGGCATTATCTCATAAGGGAAATATTGGACAATCAAATTAATGACTGCCCAGGCTTCAGGATGTCTTTTTACACTATATAAAGGTGGAAATTTACATTGGAAACGTTTAGTTTAGCTGTTAATGAAGTTTCGTTTTTTTTAGTGCTGAAAATTCATTGTCTGCTGGCGCTGTACACTTTTTCTAAGTGTTGCAATATCTCATGAAGGAAATACTGGACAATCAAATTAATGACTTTCCAGGCTTCAGGATGCCTTTCTACACTATATAAAGGTGGAAATTTACATTGGAAACGTTTGGTTTAGCTGTTATAAAAGTTTGGTTTTTTAGTGCTGTAAATGCATTTTCAGCTCGCGCTGTACACATTTGCTATGAGAGGCATTATCTCATAAGGGAAATATTGGACAATCAAATTAATGACTGCCCAGGCTTCAGGATGTATTTTTACACTATATAAGGGTGGAAATTTACATTGGAAACGTTTAGTTTAGCTGTTAATGAAGTTTCGTTTTTTTAGTGCTGAAAATTCATTGTCTGCTGGCGCTGTACACTTTTTCTAAGTGTTGCAATATCTCATGAAGGAAATACTGGACAATCAAATTAATGACTTTCCAGGCTTCAGGATGCCTTTCTACACTATATAAAGGTGGAAATGTACATTGGAAACGTTTGGTTTAGCTGTTATAAAAGTTTGGTTTTTTAGTGCTGTAAATGCATTTTCAGCTCGCGCTGTACACATTTGCTATGAGAGGCATTATCTCAGAAGGGAAATATTGGACAATCAAATTAATGACTGCCCAGGCTTCAGGATGTCTTTTTACACTATATAAAGGTGGAAATTTACATTGGAAACGTTTGGTTTAGCTGTTATAAAAGTTTGGTTTTTTTAGTGCTGAAAATGCATTTTCAGCTCGCACTGTACACTTTTGCTATGTGAGGCATTATCTCATAAGGGAAATACTGGACAATCAAATTAATGACTGCCCAGGCTTCAGGATGTCTTTTTACACTATATAAAGGTGGAAATTTACATTGGAAACGTTTGGTTTAGCTGTTATAAAAGTTTGGTTTTTTAGTGCTGTAAATGCATTTTCAGCTCGCGCTGTACACATTTGCTATGAGAGGCATTATCTCATAAGGGAAATATTGGACAATCAAATTAATGACTGCCCAGGCTTCAGGATGTATTTTTACACTATATAAGGGTGGAAATTTACATTGGAAACGTTTAGTTTAGCTGTTAATGAAGTTTCGTTTTTTTAGTGCTGAAAATTCATTGTCTGCTGGCGCTGTACACTTTTTCTAAGTGTTGCAATATCTCATGAAGGAAATACTGGACAATCAAATTAATGACTTTCCAGGCTTCAGGATGCCTTTCTACACTATATAAAGGTGGAAATGTACATTGGAAACGTTTGGTTTAGCTGTTATAAAAGTTTGGTTTTTTAGTGCTGTAAATGCATTTTCAGCTCGCGCTGTACACATTTGCTATGAGAGGCATTATCTCATAAGGGAAATACTGGACAATCAAATTAATGACTTCCCAGGCTTCAGGATGCCTTTTTACACTCTATAAATGTGGAAATTTACATTGGAAACGTTTGGTTTAGCTGTTAATGAAGTTTCGTTTTTTTAGTGCTGAAAATTCATTGTCTGCTGGCGCTGTACACTTTTTCTAAGTGTTGCAATATCTCATGAAGGAAATACTGGACAATCAAATTAATGACTTTCCAGGCTTCAGGATGCCTTTCTACACTATATAAAGGTGGAAATGTACATTGAAAACGTTTGGTTTAGCTGTTATAAAAGTTTGGTTTTTTAGTGCTGTAAATGCATTTTCAGCTCGCGCTGTACACATTTGCTATGAGAGGCATTATCTCATAAGGGAAATATTAGACAATCAAATTAATGACTGCCCAGGCTTCAGGATGTCTTTTTACACTATATAAGGGTGGAAATTTACATCGGAAACGTTTAGTTTAGCTGTTAATGAAGTTTCGTTTTTTTAGTGCTGAAAATTCATTGTCTGCTGGCGCTATACACTTTTTCTAAGTGTTGCAATATCTCATGAAGGAAATACTGGACAATCAAATTAATGACTTTCCAGGCTTCAGGATGCCTTTCTACACTATATAAAGGTGGAAATGTACATTGGAAACGTTTGGTTTAGCTGTTATAAAAGTTTGTTTTTTTAGTGCTGAAAATGCATTTTCAGCTCGCACTGTACACTTTTGCTATGTGAGGCATTATCTCATAAGGGAAATACTGGACAATCAAATTAATGACTGCCCAGGCTTCAGGATGTCTTTTTACACTATATAAAGGTGGAAATTTACATTGGAAACGTTTGGTTTAGCTGTTATAAAAGTTTGGTTTTTTAGTGCTGTAAATGCATTTTCAGCTCGCGCTGTACACATTTGCTATGAGAGGCATTATCTCATAAGGGAAATATTGGACAATCAAATTAATGACTGCCCAGGCTTCAGGATGTATTTTTACACTATATAAGGGTGGAAATTTACATTGGAAACGTTTAGTTTAGCTGTTAATGAAGTTTCGTTTTTTTAGTGCTGAAAATTCATTGTCTGCTGGCGCTGTACACTTTTTCTAAGTGTTGCAATATCTCATGAAGGAAATACTGGACAATCAAATTAATGACTTTCCAGGCTTCAGGATGCCTTTCTACACTATATAAAGGTGGAAATGTACATTGGAAACGTTTGGTTTAGCTGTTATAAAAGTTTGGTTTTTTAGTGCTGTAAATGCATTTTCAGCTCGCGCTGTACACATTTGCTATGAGAGGCATTATCTCATAAGGGAAATACTGGACAATCAAATTAATGACTTCCCAGGCTTCAGGATGCCTTTTTACACTCTATAAATGTGGAAATTTACATTGGAAACGTTTGGTTTAGCTGTTAATGAAGTTTCGTTTTTTTAGTGCTGAAAATTCATTGTCTGCTGGCGCTGTACACTTTTTCTAAGTGTTGCAATATCTCATGAAGGAAATACTGGACAATCAAATTAATGACTTTCCAGGCTTCAGGATGCCTTTCTACACTATATAAAGGTGGAAATGTACATTGGAAACGTTTGGTTTAGCTGTTATAAAAGTTTGGTTTTTTAGTGCTGTAAATGCATTTTCAGCTCGCGCTGTACACATTTGCTATGAGAGGCATTATCTCATAAGGGAAATATTAGACAATCAAATTAATGACTGCCCAGGCTTCAGGATGTCTTTTTACACTATATAAGGGTGGAAATTTACATCGGAAACGTTTAGTTTAGCTGTTAATGAAGTTTCGTTTTTTTAGTGCTGAAAATTCATTGTCTGCTGGCGCTATACACTTTTTCTAAGTGTTGCAATATCTCATGAAGGAAATACTGGACAATCAAATTAATGACTTTCCAGGCTTCAGGATGCCTTTCTACACTATATAAAGGTGGAAATGTACATTGGAAACGTTTGGTTTAGCTGTTATAAAAGTTTGGTTTTTTAGTGCTGTAAATGCATTTTCAGCTCGCGCTGTACACATTTGCTATGAGAGGCATTATCTCAAAAGGGAAATATTGGACAATCAAATTAATGACTGCCCAGGCTTCAGGATGTCTTTTTACACTATAAAAAGGTGGAAATTTACATTGGAAACGTTTGGTTTAGCTGTTATAAAAGTTTGGTTTTTTAGTGCTGAAAATGCATTTTCAGCTCGCACTGTACACATTTGCTATGTGAGGCATTATCTCATAAGGGAAATACTGGACAATCAAATTAATGACTTCCCAGGCTTCAGGATGCCTTTTTACACTCTATAAATGTGGAAATTTACATTAGAAACGTTTGGTTTAGCTGTTAATGAAGTTTCGTTTTTTTAGTGCTGAAAATTCATTGTCTGCTGGCGCTGTACACTTTTTCTAAGTGTTGCAATATCTCATGAAGGAAATACTGGACAATCAAATTAATGACTTTCCAGGCTTCAGGATGACTTTCTACACTATATAAAGGTGGAAATTTACATTGGAAACGTTTGGTTTAGCTGTTATAAAAGTTTGGTTTTTTAGTGCTGTAAATGCATTTTCAGCTCGCGCTGTACACATTTGCTATGAGAGGCATTATCTCATAAGGGAAATATTGGACAATCAAATTAATGACTGCCCAGGCTTCAGGATGTCTTTTTACACTATATAAAGGTGGAAATTTACATTGGAAACGTTTAGTTTAGCTGTTAATGAAGTTTCGTTTTTTTTAGTGCTGAAAATTCATTGTCTGCTGGCGCTGTACACTTTTTCTAAGTGTTGCAATATCTCATGAAGGAAATACTGGACAATCAAATTAATGACTTTCCAGGCTTCAGAATGCCTTTCTACACTATATAAAGGTGGAAATTTACATTGGAAACGTTTGGTTTAGCTGTTATAAAAGTTTGGTTTTTTAGTGCTGTAAATGCATTTTCAGCTCGCGCTGTACACATTTGCTATGAGAGGCATTATCTCATAAGGGAAATATTGGACAATCAAATTAATGACTGCCCAGGCTTCAGGATGTCTTTTTACACTATATAAAGGTGGAAATTTACATTGGAAACGTTTGGTTTAGCTGTTATAAAAGTTTGGTTTTTTAGTGCTGTAAATGCATTTTCAGCTCGCGCTGTACACATTTGCTACGAGAGGCATTATCTCATAAGGGAAATATTGGACAATCAAATTAATGGCTGCCCAGGCTTCAGGATGTCTTTTTACTCTATATAAAGTTGGACATTTACATTGGAAACGTTTAGTTTAGCTGTTAATGAAGTTTCGTTTTTTTAGTGCTGAAAATTCATTGTCTGCTGGCGCTGTACACTTTTTCTAAGTGTTGCAATATCTCATGAAGGAAATACTGGACAATCAAATCAATGACTTTCCAGGCTTCAGGATGCCTTTCTACACTATATAAAGGTGGAAATGTACATTGGAAACGTTTGGTTTAGCTGTTATAAAAGTTAGTTTTTTTAGTGCTGAAAATGCATTTTCAGCTCGCGCTGTACACATTTGCTATGAGAGGCATTGTCTCATAAGGGAAATATTGGACAATCAAATTAATGACTGCCTAGGCTTCAGGATGTCTTTTTACACTATATAAAGGTGGAAATTTACATTGGAAACGTTTGGTTTAGCTGTTATAAAAGTTTGGTTTTTTTAGTGCTGAAAATGCATTTTCAGCTCGCACTGTACACATTTGCTATGTGAGGCATTATCTCATAAGGGAAATACTGGACAATCAAATTAATGACTGCCCAGGCTTCAGGATGTCTTTTTACACTATATAAAGGTGGAAATTTACATTGGAAACGTTTGGTTTAGCTGTTATAAAAGTTTGTTTTTTTAGTGCTGAAAATGCATTTTCAGCTCGCACTGTACACATTTGCTATGTGAGGCATTATCTCATAAGGGAAATACTGGACAATCAAATTAATGACTTCCCAGGCTTCAGGATGCCTTTTTACACTCTATAAATGTGGAAATTTACATTGGAAACGTTTGGTTTAGCTGTTAATGAAGTTTCGTTTTTTTAGTGCTGAAAATTCATTGTCTGCTGGCGCTGTACACTTTTTCTAAGTGTTGCAATATCTCATGAAGGAAATACTGGACAATCAAATTAATGACTTTCCAGGCTTCAGGATGCCTTTCTACACTATATAAAGGTGGAAATTTACATTGGAAACGTTTGGTTTAGCTGTTATAAAAGTTTGGTTTTTTAGTGCTGTAAATGCATTTTCAGCTCGCGCTGTACACATTTGCTATGAGAGGCATTATCTCATAAGGGAAATATTGGCCAATCAAATTAATGACTGCCCAGGCTTCAGGATGTATTTTTACACTATATAAGGGTGGAAATTTACATTGGAAACGTTTAGTTTAGCTGTTAATGAAGTTTCGTTTTTTTAGTGCTGAAAATTCATTGTCTGCTGGCGCTGTACACTTTTTCTAAGTGTTGCAATATCTCATGAAGGAAATACTGGACAATCAAATTAATGACTTTCCAGGCTTCAGGATGCCTTTCTACACTATATAAAGGTGGAAATGTACATTGGAAACGTTTGGTTTAGCTGTTATAAAAGTTTGGTTTTTTAGTGCTGTAAATGCATTTTCATCTCGCGCTGTACACATTTGCTATGAGAGGCATTATCTCAGAAGGGAAATATTGGACAATCAAATTAATGACTGCCCAGGCTTCAGGATGTCTTTTTACACTATATAAAGGTGGAAATTTACATTGGAAACGTTTGGTTTAGCTGTTATAAAAGTTTGGTTTTTTTAGTGCTGAAAATGCATTTTCAGCTCGCACTGTACACATTTGCTGTGTGAGGCATTATCTCATAAGGGAAATACTGGACAATCAAATTAATGACTGCCCAGGCTTCAGGATGTCTTTTTACACTATATAAAGGTGGAAATTTACATTGGAAACGTTTGGTTTAGCTGTTATAAAAGTTTGGTTTTTTAGTGCTGAAAATGCATTTTCAGCTCGCACTGTACACATTTGCTATGTGAGGCATTATCTCATAAGGGAAATACTGGACAATCAAATTAATGACTTCCCAGGCTTCAGGATGCCTTTTTACACTCTATAAATGTGGAAATTTACATTGGAAACGTTTGGTTTAGCTGTTAATGAAGTTTCGTTTTTTTTAGTGCTGAAAATTCATTGTCTGCTGGCGCTGTACACTTTTTCTAAGTGTTGCAATATCTCATGAAGGAAATACTGGACAATCAAATTAATGACTTTCCAGGCTTCAGGATGCCTTTCTACACTATATAAAGGTGGAAATTTACATTGGAAACGTTTGGTTTAGCTGTTATAAAAGTTTGGTTTTTTAGTGCTGTAAATGCATTTTCAGCTCGCGCTGTACACATTTGCTATGAGAAGCATTATCTCATAAGGGAAATATTGGACAATCAAATTAATGACTGCCCAGGCTTCAGGATGTCTTTTTACACTATATAAGGGTGGAAATTTACATTGGAAACGTTTAGTTTAGCTGTTAATGAAGTTTCGTTTTTTTAGTGCTGAAAATTCATTGTCTGCTGGCGCTGTACACTTTTTCTAAGTGTTGCAATATCTCATGAAGGAAATACTGGACAATCAAATTAATGACTTTCCAGGCTTCAGGATGCCTTTCTACACTATATAAAGGTGGAAATTTACATTGGAAACGTTTAGTTTAGCTGTTAATGAAGTTTCGTTTTTTTAGTGCTGAAAATTCATTGTCTGCTGGCGCTGTACACTTTTTCTATGTGTTGCAATATCTCATGAAGGAAATACTGGACAATCAAATTAATTACTTTCCAGGCTTCAGGATGCCTTTCTACACTATATAAAGGTGGAAATGTACATTGGAAACGTTTGGTTTAGCTGTTATAAAAGTTTGGTTTTTTAGTGCTGTAAATGCATTTTCAGCTCGCGCTGTACACATTTGCTATGAGAGGCATTATCTCAGAAGGGAAATATTGGACAATCAAATTAATGACTGCCCAGGCTTCAGGATGTCTTTTTACACTATATAAAGGTGGAAATTTACATTGGAAACGTTTGGTTTAGCTGTTATAAAAGTTTGGTTTTTTTAGTGCTGAAAATGCATTTTCAGCTCGCACTGTACACATTTGCTGTGTGAGGCATTATCTCATAAGGGAAATACTGGACAATCAAATTAATGACTGCCCAGGCTTCAGGATGTCTTTTTACACTATATAAAGGTGGAAATTTACATTGGAAACGTTTGGTTTAGCTGTTATAAAAGTTTGGTTTTTTTAGTGCTGACAATGCATTTTCAGCTCGCACTGTCCACATTTGCTATGTGAGGCATTATCTCATAAGGGAAATACTGGACAATCAAATTAATGACTGCCCAGGCTTCAGGATGTCTTTTTACACTATATAAAGGTGGAAATTTACATTGGAAACGTTTGGTTTAGCTGTTATAAAAGTTTGTTTTTTTAGTGCTGTAAATGCATTTTCAGCTCGCGCTGTACACATTTGCTATGAGAGGCATTATCTCATAAGGGAAATATTGGACAATCAAATTAATGACTGCCCAGGCTTCAGGATGTCTTTTTACACTATATAAAGGTGGAAATATACATTGGAAACGTTTAGTTTAGCTGTTAATGAAGTTTCGTTTTTTTAGTGCTGAAAATTCATTGTCTGCTGGCGCTGTACACTTTTTCTAAGTGTTGCAATATCTCATGAAGGAAATACTGGACAATCAAATTAATGACTTTCCAGGCTTCAGGATGCCTTTCTACACTATATAAAGGTGGAAATGTACATTGGAAACGTTTGGTTTAGCTGTTATAAAAGTTTGGTTTTTTAGTGCTGTAAATGCATTTTCAGCTCGCGCTGTACACATTTGCTATGAGAGGCATTATCTCATAAGGGAAATATTAGACAATCAAATTAATGACTGCCCAGGCTTCAGGATGTCTTTTTACACTATATAAGGGTGGAAATTTACATCGGAAACGTTTAGTTTAGCTGTTAATGAAGTTTCGTTTTTTTAGTGCTGAAAATTCATTGTCTGCTGGCGCTGTACACTTTTTCTAAGTGTTGCAATATCTCATGAAGGAAATACTGGACAATCAAATTAATGACTTTCCAGGCTTCAGGATGCCTTTCTACACTATATAAAGGTGGAAATGTACATTGGAAACGTTTGGTTTAGCTGTTATAAAAGTTTGGTTTTTTAGTGCTGTAAATGCATTTTCATCTCGCGCTGTACACATTTGCTATGAGAGGCATTATCTCAGAAGGGAAATATTGGACAATCAAATTAATGACTGCCCAGGCTTCAGGATGTCTTTTTACACTATATAAAGGTGGAAATTTACATTGGAAACGTTTGGTTTAGCTGTTATAAAAGTTTGGTTTTTTTAGTGCTGAAAATGCATTTTCAGCTCGCACTGTACACATTTGCTGTGTGAGGCATTATCTCATAAGGGAAATACTGGACAATCAAATTAATGACTGCCCAGGCTTCAGGATGTCTTTTTACACTATATAAAGGTGGAAATTTACATTGGAAACGTTTGGTTTAGCTGTTATAAAAGTTTGGTTTTTTAGTGCTGAAAATGCATTTTCAGCTCGCACTGTACACATTTGCTATGTGAGGCATTATCTCATAAGGGAAATACTGGACAATCAAATTAATGACTTCCCAGGCTTCAGGATGCCTTTTTACACTCTATAAATGTGGAAATTTACATTGGAAACGTTTGGTTTAGCTGTTAATGAAGTTTCGTTTTTTTTAGTGCTGAAAATTCATTGTCTGCTGGCGCTGTACACTTTTTCTAAGTGTTGCAATATCTCATGAAGGAAATACTGGACAATCAAATTAATGACTTTCCAGGCTTCAGGATGCCTTTCTACACTATATAAAGGTGGAAATTTACATTGGAAACGTTTGGTTTAGCTGTTATAAAAGTTTGGTTTTTTAGTGCTGTAAATGCATTTTCAGCTCGCGCTGTACACATTTGCTATGAGAAGCATTATCTCATAAGGGAAATATTGGACAATCAAATTAATGACTGCCCAGGCTTCAGGATGTCTTTTTACACTATATAAGGGTGGAAATTTACATTGGAAACGTTTAGTTTAGCTGTTAATGAAGTTTCGTTTTTTTAGTGCTGAAAATTCATTGTCTGCTGGCGCTGTACACTTTTTCTAAGTGTTGCAATATCTCATGAAGGAAATACTGGACAATCAAATTAATGACTTTCCAGGCTTCAGGATGCCTTTCTACACTATATAAAGGTGGAAATTTACATTGGAAACGTTTAGTTTAGCTGTTAATGAAGTTTCGTTTTTTTAGTGCTGAAAATTCATTGTCTGCTGGCGCTGTACACTTTTTCTATGTGTTGCAATATCTCATGAAGGAAATACTGGACAATCAAATTAATTACTTTCCAGGCTTCAGGATGCCTTTCTACACTATATAAAGGTGGAAATGTACATTGGAAACGTTTGGTTTAGCTGTTATAAAAGTTTGGTTTTTTAGTGCTGTAAATGCATTTTCAGCTCGCGCTGTACACATTTGCTATGAGAGGCATTATCTCAGAAGGGAAATATTGGACAATCAAATTAATGACTGCCCAGGCTTCAGGATGTCTTTTTACACTATATAAAGGTGGAAATTTACATTGGAAACGTTTGGTTTAGCTGTTATAAAAGTTTGGTTTTTTTAGTGCTGAAAATGCATTTTCAGCTCGCACTGTACACATTTGCTGTGTGAGGCATTATCTCATAAGGGAAATACTGGACAATCAAATTAATGACTGCCCAGGCTTCAGGATGTCTTTTTACACTATATAAAGGTGGAAATTTACATTGGAAACGTTTGGTTTAGCTGTTATAAAAGTTTGGTTTTTTTAGTGCTGACAATGCATTTTCAGCTCGCACTGTCCACATTTGCTATGTGAGGCATTATCTCATAAGGGAAATACTGGACAATCAAATTAATGACTGCCCAGGCTTCAGGATGTCTTTTTACACTATATAAAGGTGGAAATTTACATTGGAAACGTTTGGTTTAGCTGTTATAAAAGTTTGTTTTTTTAGTGCTGTAAATGCATTTTCAGCTCGCGCTGTACACATTTGCTATGAGAGGCATTATCTCATAAGGGAAATATTGGACAATCAAATTAATGACTGCCCAGGCTTCAGGATGTCTTTTTACACTATATAAAGGTGGAAATATACATTGGAAACGTTTAGTTTAGCTGTTAATGAAGTTTCGTTTTTTTAGTGCTGAAAATTCATTGTCTGCTGGCGCTGTACACTTTTTCTAAGTGTTGCAATATCTCATGAAGGAAATACTGGACAATCAAATTAATGACTTTCCAGGCTTCAGGATGCCTTTCTACACTATATAAAGGTGGAAATGTACATTGGAAACGTTTGGTTTAGCTGTTATAAAAGTTTGGTTTTTTAGTGCTGTAAATGCATTTTCAGCTCGCGCTGTACACATTTGCTATGAGAGGCATTATCTCATAAGGGAAATATTAGACAATCAAATTAATGACTGCCCAGGCTTCAGGATGTCTTTTTACACTATATAAGGGTGGAAATTTACATCGGAAACGTTTAGTTTAGCTGTTAATGAAGTTTCGTTTTTTTAGTGCTGAAAATTCATTGTCTGCTGGCGCTGTACACTTTTTCTAAGTGTTGCAATATCTCATGAAGGAAATACTGGACAATCAAATTAATGACTTTCCAGGCTTCAGGATGCCTTTCTACACTATATAAAGGTGGAAATGTACATTGGAAACGTTTGGTTTAGCTGTTATAAAAGTTTGGTTTTTTAGTGCTGTAAATGCATTTTCAGCTCGCGCTGTACACATTTGCTATGAGAGGCATTATCTCAAAAGGGAAATATTGGACAATCAAATTAATGACTGCCCAGGCTTCAGGATGTCTTTTTACACTATATAAAGGTGGAAATTTACATTGGAAACGTTTGGTTTAGCTGTTATAAAAGTTTGGTTTTTTAGTGCTGTAAATGCATTTTCAGCTCGCACTGTACACATTTGCTATGAGAGGCATTATCTCATAAGGGAAATATTGGACAATCAAATTAATGACTGCCCAGGCTTCAGGATGTCTTTTTACACTATATAAAGGTGGAAATTTACATTGGAAACGTTTAGTTTAGCTGTTAATGAAGTTTCGTTTTTTTTAGTGCTGAAAATTCATTGTCTGCTGGCGCTGTACACTTTTTCTAAGTGTTGCAATATCTCATGAAGGAAATACTGGACAATCAAATTAATGACTTTCCAGGCTTCAGGATGCCTTTCTACACTATATAAAGGTGGAAATTTACATTGGAAACGTTTGGTTTAGCTGTTATAAAAGTTTGGTTTTTTAGTGCTGTAAATGCATTTTCAGCTCGCGCTGTACACATTTGCTATGAGAGGCATTATCTCATAAGGGAAATATTGGACAATCAAATTAATGACTGCCCAGGCTTCAGGATGTCTTTTTACACTATATAAAGGTGGAAATTTACATTGGAAACGTTTGGTTTAGCTGTTATAAAAGTTTGGTTTTTTAGTGCTGTAAATGCATTTTCAGCTCGCGCTGTACACATTTGCTACGAGAGGCATTATCTCATAAGGGAAATATTGGACAATCAAATTAATGGCTGCCCAGGCTTCAGGATGTCTTTTTACTCTATATAAAGTTGGAAATTTACATTGGAAACGTTTAGTTTAGCTGTTAATGAAGTTTCGTTTTTTTAGTGCTGAAAATTCATTGTCTGCTGGCGCTGTACACTTTTTCTAAGTGTTGCAATATCTCATGAAGGAAATACTGGACAATCAAATCAATGACTTTCCAGGCTTCAGGATGCCTTTCTACACTATATAAAGGTGGAAATGTACATTGGAAACGTTTGGTTTAGCTGTTATAAAAGTTTGTTTTTTTAGTGCTGAAAATGCATTTTCAGCTCGCGCTGTACACATTTGCTATGAGAGGCATTGTCTCATAAGGGAAATATTGGACAATCAAATTAATGACTGCCTAGGCTTCAGGATGTCTTTTTACACTATATAAAGGTGGAAATTTACATTGGAAACGTTTGGTTTAGCTGTTATAAAAGTTTGGTTTTTTTAGTGCTGAAAATGCATTTTCAGCTCGCACTGTACACATTTGCTATGTGAGGCATTATCTCATAAGGGAAATACTGGACAATCAAATTAATGACTGCCCAGGCTTCAGGATGTCTTTTTACACTATATAAAGGTGGAAATTTACATTGGAAACGTTTGGTTTAGCTGTTATAAAAGTTTGTTTTTTTAGTGCTGAAAATGCATTTTCAGCTCGCACTGTACACATTTGCTATGTGAGGCATTATCTCATAAGGGAAATACTGGACAATCAAATTAATGACTTCCCAGGCTTCAGGATGCCTTTTTACACTCTATAAATGTGGAAATTTACATTGGAAACGTTTGGTTTAGCTGTTAATGAAGTTTCGTTTTTTTAGTGCTGAAAATTCATTGTCTGCTGGCGCTGTACACTTTTTCTAAGTGTTGCAATATCTCATGAAGGAAATACTGGACAATCAAATTAATGACTTTCCAGGCTTCAGGATGCCTTTCTACACTATATAAAGGTGGAAATTTACATTGGAAACGTTTGGTTTAGCTGTTATAAAAGTTTGGTTTTTTAGTGCTGTAAATGCATTTTCAGCTCGCGCTGTACACATTTGCTATGAGAGGCATTATCTCATAAGGGAAATATTGGACAATCAAATTAATGACTGCCCAGGCTTCAGGATGTATTTTTACACTATATAAGGGTGGAAATTTACATTGGAAACGTTTAGTTTAGCTGTTAATGAAGTTTCGTTTTTTTAGTGCTGAAAATTCATTGTCTGCTGGCGCTGTACACTTTTTCTAAGTGTTGCAATATCTCATGAAGGAAATACTGGACAATCAAATTAATGACTTTCCAGGCTTCAGGATGCCTTTCTACACTATATAAAGGTGGAAATGTACATTGGAAACGTTTGGTTTAGCTGTTATAAAAGTTTGGTTTTTTAGTGCTGTAAATGCATTTTCATCTCGCGCTGTACACATTTGCTATGAGAGGCATTATCTCAGAAGGGAAATATTGGACAATCAAATTAATGACTGCCCAGGCTTCAGGATGTCTTTTTACACTATATAAAGGTGGAAATTTACATTGGAAACGTTTGGTTTAGCTGTTATAAAAGTTTGGTTTTTTTAGTGCTGAAAATGCATTTTCAGCTCGCACTGTACACATTTGCTGTGTGAGGCATTATCTCATGAAGGAAATACTGGACAATCAAATTAATGACTGCCCAGGCTTCAGGATGTCGTTTTACACTATATAAAGGTGGAAATTTACATTGGAAACGTTTGGTTTAGCTGTTATAAAAGTTTGGTTTTTTAGTGCTGAAAATGCATTTTCAGCTCGCACTGTACACATTTGCTATGTGAGGCATTATCTCATAAGGGAAATACTGGACAATCAAATTAATGACTTCCCAGGCTTCAGGATGCCTTTTTACACTCTATAAATGTGGAAATTTACATTGGAAACGTTTGGTTTAGCTGTTAATGAAGTTTCGTTTTTTTAGTGCTGAAAATTCATTGTCTGCTGGCGCTGTACACTTTTTCTAAGTGTTGCAATATCTCATGAAGGAAATACTGGACAATCAAATTAATGACTTTCCAGGCTTCAGGATGCCTTTCTACACTATATAAAGGTGGAAATTTACATTGGAAACGTTTGGTTTAGCTGTTATAAAAGTTTGGTTTTTTAGTGCTGTAAATGCATTTTCAGCTCGCGCTGTACACATTTGCTATGAGAAGCATTATCTCATAAGGGAAATATTGGACAATCAAATTAATGACTGCCCAGGCTTCAGGATGTCTTTTTACACTATATAAGGGTGGAAATTTACATTGGAAACGTTTAGTTTAGCTGTTAATGAAGTTTCGTTTTTTTAGTGCTGAAAATTCATTGTCTGCTGGCGCTGTACACTTTTTCTAAGTGTTGCAATATCTCATGAAGGAAATACTGGACAATCAAATTAATGACTTTCCAGGCTTCAGGATGCCTTTCTACACTATATAAAGGTGGAAATTTACATTGGAAACGTTTAGTTTAGCTGTTAATGAAGTTTCGTTTTTTTAGTGCTGAAAATTCATTGTCTGCTGGCGCTGTACACTTTTTCTATGTGTTGCAATATCTCATGAAGGAAATACTGGACAATCAAATTAATTACTTTCCAGGCTTCAGGATGCCTTTCTACACTATATAAAGGTGGAAATGTACATTGGAAACGTTTGGTTTAGCTGTTATAAAAGTTTGGTTTTTTAGTGCTGTAAATGCATTTTCAGCTCGCGCTGTACACATTTGCTATGAGAGGCATTATCTCAGAAGGGAAATATTGGACAATCAAATTAATGACTGCCCAGGCTTCAAGGATGTCTTTTTACACTATATAAAGGTGGAAATTTACATTGGAAACGTTTGGTTTAGCTGTTATAAAAGTTTGGTTTTTTTAGTGCTGAAAATGCATTTTCAGCTCGCACTGTACACATTTGCTGTGTGAGGCATTATCTCATAAGGGAAATACTGGACAATCAAATTAATGACTGCCCAGGCTTCAGGATGTCTTTTTACACTATATAAAGGTGGAAATTTACATTGGAAACGTTTGGTTTAGCTGTTATAAAAGTTTGGTTTTTTTAGTGCTGAAAATGCATTTTCAGCTCGCACTGTCCACATTTGCTATGTGAGGCATTATCTCATAAGGGAAATACTGGACAATCAAATTAATGACTGCCCAGGCTTCAGGATGTCTTTTTACACTATATAAAGGTGGAAATTTACATTGGAAACGTTTGGTTTAGCTGTTATAAAAGTTTGTTTTTTTAGTGCTGTAAATGCATTTTCAGCTCGCGCTGTACACATTTGCTATGAGAGGCATTATCTCATAAGGGAAATATTGGCCAATCAAATTAATGACTGCCCAGGCTTCAGGATGTCTTTTTACACTATATAAAGGTGGAAATATACATTGGAAACGTTTAGTTTAGCTGTTAATGAAGTTTCGTTTTTTTAGTGCTGAAAATTCATTGTCTGCTGGCGCTGTACACTTTTTCTAAGTGTTGCAATATCTCATGAAGGAAATACTGGACAATCAAATTAATGACTTTCCAGGCTTCAGGATGCCTTTCTACACTATATAAAGGTGGAAATGTACATTGGAAACGTTTGGTTTAGCTGTTATAAAAGTTTGGTTTTTTAGTGCTGTAAATGCATTTTCAGCTCGCGCTGTACACATTTGCTATGAGAGGCATTATCTCATAAGGGAAATATTAGACAATCAAATTAATGACTGCCCAGGCTTCAGGATGTCTTTTTACACTATATAAGGGTGGAAATTTACATCGGAAACGTTTAGTTTAGCTGTTAATGAAGTTTCGTTTTTTTAGTGCTGAAAATTCATTGTCTGCTGGCGCTGTACACTTTTTCTAAGTGTTGCAATATCTCATGAAGGAAATACTGGACAATCAAATTAATGACTTTCCAGGCTTCAGGATGCCTTTCTACACTATATAAAGGTGGAAATGTACATTGGAAACGTTTGGTTTAGCTGTTATAAAAGTTTGGTTTTTTAGTGCTGTGAATGCATTTTCAGCTCGCGCTGTACACATTTGCTATGAGAGGCATTATCTCAAAAGGGAAATATTGGACAATCAAATTAATGACTGCCCAGGCTTCAGGATGTCTTTTTACACTATATAAAGGTGGAAATTTACATTGGAAACGTTTGGTTTAGCTGTTATAAAAGTTTGGTTTTTTAGTGCTGAAAATGCATTTTCAGCTCGCACTGTACACATTTGCTATGTGAGGCATTATCTCATAAGGGAAATACTGGACAATCAAATTAATGACTTCCCAGGCTTCAGGATGCCTTTTTACACTCTATAAATGTGGAAATTTACATTGGAAACGTTTGGTTTAGCTGTTAATGAAGTTTCGTTTTTTTAGTGCTGAAAATTCATTGTCTGCTGGCGCTGTACACTTTTTCTAAGTGTTGCAATATCTCATGAAGGAAATACTGGACAATCAAATTAATGACTTTCCAGGCTTCAGGATGCCTTTCTACACTATATAAAGGTGGAAATTTACATTGAAAACGTTTGGTTTAGCTGTTATAAAAGTTTGGTTTTTTAGTGCTGTAAATGCATTTTCAGCTCGCGCTGTACACATTTGCTATGAGAGGCATTATCTCATAAGGGAAATATTGGACAATCAAATTAATGACTGCCCAGGCTTCAGGATGTCTTTTTACACTATATAAAGGTGGAAATTTACATTGGAAACGTTTAGTTTAGCTGTTAATGAAGTTTCGTTTTTTTTAGTGCTGAAAATTCATTGTCTGCTGGCGCTGTACACTTTTTCTAAGTGTTGCAATATCTCATGAAGGAAATACTGGACAATCAAATTAATGACTTTCCAGGCTTCAGGATGCCTTTCTACACTATATAAAGGTGGAAATTTACATTGGAAACGTTTGGTTTAGCTGTTATAAAAGTTTGGTTTTTTAGTGCTGTAAATGCATTTTCAGCTCGCGCTGTACACATTTGCTATGAGAGGCATTATCTCATAAGGGAAATATTGGACAATCAAATTAATGACTGCCCAGGCTTCAGGATGTCTTTTTACACTATATAAAGGTGGAAATTTACATTGGAAACGTTTGGTTTAGCTGTTATAAAAGTTTGGTTTTTTAGTGCTGTAAATGCATTTTCAGCTCGCGCTGTACACATTTGCTATGAGAGGCATTATCTCATAAGGGAAATATTGGACAATCAAATTAATGGCTGCCCAGGCTTCAGGATGTCTTTTTACTCTATATAAAGTTGGAAATTTACATTGGAAACGTTTAGTTTAGCTGTTAATGAAGTTTCGTTTTTTTAGTGCTGAAAATTCATTGTCTGCTGGCGCTGTACACTTTTTCTAAGTGTTGCAATATCTCATGAAGGAAATACTGGACAATCAAATCAATGACTTTCCAGGCTTCAGGATGCCTTTCTACACTATATAAAGGTGGAAATGTACATTGGAAACGTTTGGTTTAGCTGTTATAAAAGTTTGTTTTTTTAGTGCTGAAAATGCATTTTCAGCTCGCGCTGTACACATTTGCTATGAGAGGCATTGTCTCATAAGGGAAATATTGGACAATCAAATTAATGACTGCCTAGGCTTCAGGATGTCTTTTTACAATATATAAAGGTGGAAATTTACATTGGAAACGTTTGGTTTAGCTGTTATAAAAGTTTGGTTTTTTTAGTGCTGAAAATGCATTTTCAGCTCGCACTGTACACATTTGCTATGTGAGGCATTATCTCATAAGGGAAATACTGGACAATCAAATTAATGACTGCCCAGGCTTCAGGATGTCTTTTTACACTATATAAAGGTGGAAATTTACATTGGAAACGTTTGGTTTAGCTGTTATAAAAGTTTGTTTTTTTAGTGCTGAAAATGCATTTTCAGCTCGCACTGTACACATTTGCTATGTGAGGCATTATCTCATAAGGGAAATACTGGACAATCAAATTAATGACTTCCCAGGCTTCAGGATGCCTTTTTACACTCTATAAATGTGGAAATTTACATTGGAAACGTTTGGTTTAGCTGTTAATGAAGTTTCGTTTTTTTAGTGCTGAAAATTCATTGTCTGCTGGCGCTGTACACTTTTTCTAAGTGTTGCAATATCTCATGAAGGAAATACTGGACAATCAAATTAATGACTTTCCAGGCTTCAGGATGCCTTTCTACACTATATAAAGGTGGAAATTTACATTGGAAACGTTTGGTTTAGCTGTTATAAAAGTTTGGTTTTTTAGTGCTGTAAATGCATTTTCAGCTCGCGCTGTACACATTTGCTATGAGAGGCATTATCTCATAAGGGAAATATTGGACAATCAAATTAATGACTGCCCAGGCTTCAGGATGTCTTTTTACACTATATAAAGGTGGAAATTTACATTGGAAACGTTTGGTTTAGCTGTTATAAAAGTTTGTTTTTTTTAGTGCTGAAAATGCATTTTCAGCTCGCACTGTACACATTTGCTATGTGAGGCATTATCTCATAAGGGAAATACTGGACAATCAAATTAATGACTGCCCAGGCTTCAGGATGTCTTTTTACACTATCTAAAGGTGGAAATTTACATTGGAAACGTTTGGTTTAGCTGTTATAAAAGTTTGGTTTTTTAGTGCTGAAAATGCATTTTCAGCTCGCACTGTACACATTTGCTATGTGAGGCATTATCTCATAAGGGAAATACTGGACAATCAAATTAATGACTTCCCAGGTTTCAGGATGCCTTTTTACACTCTATAAATGTGGAAATTTACATTGGAAACGTTTGGTTTAGCTGTTAATGAAGTTTCGTTTTTTTAGTGCTGAAAATTCATTGTCTGCTGGCGCTGTACACTTTTTCTAAGTGTTGCAATATCTCATGAAGGAAATACTGGACAATCAAATTAATGACTTTCCAGGCTTCATGATGCCTTTCTACACTATATAAAGGTGGAAATTTACATTGGAAACGTTTGGTTTAGCTGTTATAAAAGTTTGTTTTTTTAGTGCTGTAAATGCATTTTCAGCTCGCGCTGTACACATTTGCTATGAGAGGCATTATCTCATAAGGGAAATATTGGACAATCAAATTAATGACTGCCCAGGCTTCAGGATGTCTTTTTACACTATATAAAGGTGGAAATTTACATTGGAAACGTTTGGTTTAGCTGTTATAAAAGTTTGGTTTTTTAGTGCTGAAAATGCATTTTCAGCTCGCACTGTACACATTTGCTATGTGAGGCATTATCTCATAAGGGAAATACTGGACAATCAAATTAATGACTTCCCAGGCTTCAGGATGCCTTTTTACACTCTATAAATGTGGAAATTTACATTGGAAACGTTTGGTTTAGCTGTTAATGAAGTTTCGTTTTTTTAGTGCTGAAAATTCATTGTCTGCTGGCGCTGTACACTTTTTCTAAGTGTTGCAATTTCTCATGAAGGAAATACTGGACAATCAATTTAATGACTTTCCAGGCTTCAGGATGCCTTTCTACACTATATAAAGGTGGAAATTTACATTGGAAACGTTTGGTTTAGCTGTTATAAAAGTTTGGTTTTTTAGTGCTGTATATGCATTTTCAGCTCGCGCTGTACACATTTGCTATGAGAGGCATTATCTCATAAGGGAAATATTGGACAATCAAATTAATGACTGCCCAGGCTTCAGGATGTCTTTTTACACTATATAAAGGTGGAAATTTACATTGGAAACGTTTGGTTTAGCTGTTATAAAAGTTTGTTTTTTTTAGTGCTGAAAATGCATTTTCAGCTCGCACTGTACACATTTGCTATGTGAGGCATTATCTCATAAGGGAAATACTGGACAATCAAATTAATGACTGCCCAGGCTTCAGGATGTCTTTTTACACTATCTAAAGGTGGAAATTTACATTGGAAACGTTTGGTTTAGCTGTTATAAAAGTTTGGTTTTTTAGTGCTGAAAATGCATTTTCAGCTCGCACTGTACACATTTGCTATGTGAGGCATTATCTCATAAGGGAAATACTGGACAATCAAATTAATGACTTCCCAGGTTTCAGGATGCCTTTTTACACTCTATAAATGTGGAAATTTACATTGGAAACGTTTGGTTTAGCTGTTAATGAAGTTTCGTTTTTTTAGTGCTGAAAATTCATTGTCTGCTGGCGCTGTACACTTTTTCTAAGTGTTGCAATATCTCATGAAGGAAATACTGGACAATCAAATTAATGACTTTCCAGGCTTCATGATGCCTTTCTACACTATATAAAGGTGGAAATTTACATTGGAAACGTTTGGTTTAGCTGTTATAAAAGTTTGTTTTTTTAGTGCTGTAAATGCATTTTCAGCTCGCGCTGTACACATTTGCTATGAGAGGCATTATCTCATAAGGGAAATATTGGACAATCAAATTAATGACTGCCCAGGCTTCAGGATGTCTTTTTACACTATATAAAGGTGGAAATTTACATTGGAAACGTTTGGTTTAGCTGTTATAAAAGTTTGGTTTTTTAGTGCTGAAAATGCATTTTCAGCTCGCACTGTACACATTTGCTATGTGAGGCATTATCTCATAAGGGAAATACTGGACAATCAAATTAATGACTTCCCAGGCTTCAGGATGCCTTTTTACACTCTATAAATGTGGAAATTTACATTGGAAACGTTTGGTTTAGCTGTTAATGAAGTTTCGTTTTTTTAGTGCTGAAAATTCATTGTCTGCTGGCGCTGTACACTTTTTCTAAGTGTTGCAATTTCTCATGAAGGAAATACTGGACAATCAATTTAATGACTTTCCAGGCTTCAGGATGCCTTTCTACACTATATAAAGGTGGAAATTTACATTGGAAACGTTTGGTTTAGCTGTTATAAAAGTTTGGTTTTTTAGTGCTGTATATGCATTTTCAGCTCGCGCTGTACACATTTGCTATGAGAGGCATTATCTCATAAGGGAAATATTGGACAATCAAATTAATGACTGCCCAGGCTTCAGGATGTCTTTTTACACTATATAAAGGTGGAAATTTACATTGGAAACGTTTAGTTTAGCTGTTAATGAAGTTTCGTTTTTTTAGTGCTGAAAATTCATTGTCTGCTGGCGCTGTACACTTTTTCTAAGTGTTGCAATATCTCATGAAGGAAATACTGGACAATCAAATTAATGACTTTCCAGGCTTCAGGATGCCTTTCTACACTATATAAAGGTGGAAATGTACATTGGAAACGTTTGGTTTAGCTGTTATAAAAGTTTGGTTTTTTTAGTGCTGTAAATGCATTTTCAGCTCGCGCTGTACACATTTGCTATGAGAGGCATTATCTCATAAGGGAAATATTGGACAATCAAATGAATGACTGCCCAGGCTTCAGGATGTCTTTTTACACTATATAAAGGTGGAAATTTACATTGGAAACGTTTGGTTTAGCTGTTATAAAAGTTTGGTTTTTTAGTGCTGAAAATGCATTTTCAGCTCGCACTGTACACATTTGCTATGTGAGGCATTATCTCATAAGGGAAATACTGGACAATCAAATTAATGACTTCCCAGGCTTCAGGATGCCTTTTTACACTCTATATTATATAGTGTAAAAAAAACATCCTGAAGCCTGGGCAGTCATTAATTTGATTGTCCAATATTTCCCTTATGAGATAATGCCTCTCATAGCAAATGTGTACAGCGCGAGCTGAAAATGCATTTACAGCACTAAAAAACCAAACTTTTATAACAGCTAAACCAAACGTTTCCAATGTAAATTTCCACCTTTATATAGTGTAGAAAGGCATCCTGAAGCCTGGAAAGTCATTAATTTGATTGTCCAGTATTTCCTACATGAGATATTGCAACACTTAGAAAAAGTGTACAACGCCAGCAGACAATGAATTTGCAGCACTAAAAAAACGAAACTTCATTTACAGCTAAACCAAACGTTTCCAATGTAAATTTCCACATTTATATAGTGTAAAAAGGCATCCTGAAGCCTGGGAAGTCATTAATTTGATTGTCCAGTATTTCCCTTATGAGATAATGCCTCACATAGCAAATGTGTACAGCGCGAGCTGAAAATGCATTTACAGCACTAAAAAAACAAACTTTTATAACAGCTAAACTAAACGTTTCCAATGTAAATTTTCACCTTTATATAGTGTAAAAAGACATCCTGAAGCCTGGGCAGTCATTAATTTGATTGTCCAATATTTCCCTTATGAGATAATGCCTCTCATAGCAAATGTGTACAGCGCGAGCTGAAAATGCATTTACAGCACTAAAAAACCAAACTTTTATAACAGCTAAACCAAACGTTTCCAATGTAAATTTCCACCTTTATATAGTGTAGAAAGGCATCCTGAAGCCTGGAAAGTCATTAATTTGATTGTCCAGTATTTCCTTCATGAGATATTGCAACACTTAGAAAAAGTGTACAGCGCCAGCAGACAATGAATTTGCAGCACTAAAAAAACGAAACTTCATTAACAGCTAAACCAAACGTTTCCAATGTAAATTTCCACCTTTATATAGTGTAAAAAGATATCCTGAAGCCTGGGCAGTCATTAATTTGATTGTCCAATATTTTCCTTATGAGATAATGCCTCTCATAGCAAATGTGTACAGCGCGAGCTGAAAATGCATTTACAGCACTAAAAAACCAAACTTTTATAACAGCTAAACCAAACGTTTCCAATGTAAATTTCCACCTTTATATAGTGTAAAAAGGCATCCTGAAGCCTGGGAAGTCATTAATTTGATTGTCCAGTATTTCCCTTATGAGATAATGCCTCACATAGCAAATGTGTACAGCGCGAGCTGAGAATGCATTTACAGCACTAAAAAAACAAACTTTTATAACAGCTAAACCAAACGTTTCCAATGTAAATTTCCACCTTTATATAGTGTAGAAAGGCATCCTGAAGCCTGGAAAGTCATTAATTTGATTGTCCAGTATTTCCTTCATGAGATATTGCAACACTTAGAAAAAGTGTACAGCGCCAGCAGACAATGAATTTGCAGCACTAAAAAAACGAAACTTCATTAACAGCTAAACCAAACGTTTCCAATGTAAATTTCCACATTTATATAGTGTAAAAAGGCATCCTGAAGCCTGGGAAGTCATTAATTTGATTGTCCAGTATTTCCTTCATGAGATATTGCAACACTTAGAAAATGTGTACAGCGCCAGCAGACAATGAATTTGCAGCACTAAAAAAACGAAACTTCATTAACAGCTAAACCAAACGTTTCCAATGTAAATTTCCACATTTATATAGTGTAAAAATGCATCCTGAAGCCTGGGAAGTCATTAATTTCTTTGTCCAGTATTTCCTTCATGAGATACAGCAACACTTAGAAAAAGTCTGTGTGACAGCCTGGAGAGACTGCTGACAGGAGGGAATAGACCCCACTGGGGCTGACATGGGCTAGCTACCCATGCTGGCAGTCTCTGACACTGTGTTCAGTTTGTTGGAGACACCCGCCAAGTGCTACAGAAAGTCTACAAAGAATGACACCCCTACAGCCTGCGAGAGCGGGGGCGCAAGATGGCTCAATGACTGACCACACGGTTACAGACCTAGGAACAAACATGACTACGAGCAAGAACACGGTGCATGAGACAATGGCAGCAGGACACTCACTTCAGGTCTGCACCTGTGGCTGGGCAAAAGTAACATCAGTTACAGGGTTGAAGATCCACCAAGGAAAGAAGCGGTGTTTGGGAAAGCCGAGTCAAGGGCCTCGCATTGACCAATACTTCTTACGAAGTAATGCGTCAAATCAGTCGAGTGAAGCACAGCGACGGGAAAAAACCCAAAGTTCGCAGAGCATCAGCCCCCCTGTCACTGAGGAGGGTATTATAAACACAGAATTGCAGGAGGTAGAACCCACTCAGCCACAGAGACCTCCCAAAGAGAACAAGATCAAAGGGCACAGACAGAGTGTGAGGTGGCCCAAAACTATTGAGAAGAGAGAGTGGGAAACCGTCAATAACGACCTGGTGAAAATGTTGGAGCAACAAGTGGGCACTGCAGAGAGAAAGCTGGAACACATCGGTGACATCATCTACCACTATGGAGAGGAGCGCTTTGGAGTGAACAGCTGGAAAACCACCAACAAAATACCACCACCAACCAAACCTAGGAGGCAACAAGAGATAGAGAGACTGATCAGGGAAAGAAGGGACCTGCGGAAACAGTGGAGAAAAGCCTCTGATCCAGAGAGAGAAGGTCTCATGCTGCTCCATGGGGACATCAAGCTCCGGTTGAAAACCTTACGAAGAGCAGAGAACTTGAGGAAACTTCGCAGGAAGAAGGAACACACAAGAACCCTGTTCTATAAAAATCCCTTCAAGTTTGTCAAAGATCTCTTCGCTAAGGACAAAAGCGGGTTCCTGCAAACTTCAAAGAAGGAACTTGAAGAGCACCTGGAAAAGGTCTACCAAGACACGAAAAGGCATGAACAGCTAGCCATCCCACATGATATCCCCCCCATTCGACCACCAGAGGTCAACATCGAGACCGGCCCTCCAAAATGGAAAGAAGTGGAGAACATGGTGGGCGTGCAAGATCAGGATCTGCACCAGGACCAAATGGAGTGTCATATAAGCTCTACAAGAACTCACCAGATGTCCTACGCTATCTTTGGAGGCTAATGAGAATCGTCTGGCAGAAGGGGATAATACCAAAGGCATGGCGAAGGGCTGGAGGTGTACTAATTCCAAAAGAGAAGGACGCAGATATCAGTCAATTTCGGCCAATCAGCCTTCTCAACGTTGAAGGGAAAATCTTTTTCAGCGTCTTGACACACACCACCTACCTGGAGAAAAAACGAGTACATTGACACATCCGTACAAAAGGCTGGAATTTCTGGATTCTCTGGCTGCTTGGAGCACACCAGTATGATCTGGCATCAGATTCAAGCAGCGAAGAAGAACAAAGGGGATCTTCATGTCATCTTTCTCGACCTAGCCAATGCCTTTGGTTCAGTTCCGCATAGCCTTCTCTGGGAGTCCTTCAACTTCTTCCGCGTTCCAACATCCATCACTACCTTGGTAAAATTCTACTTTGAAGACCTGCAGCTGTGCTTCACAACACCCGACTTCAAAACATCATGGCAGCAAGTAGAAGTAGGCATCATGGCAGGTTGCACGATCTCACCCCTGGCCTTTACAATGGCCATGGAGGTCATCATCAGGGCCTCAAAATGGGTGGCGGGGTGAGCGAACCAGGAACGGGATCCGCCTTCCACCGTCCGAGTATATATGGACGACATGACCACTCTGACCACCACTGCAGCTTGCACCAGGCGGCTACTTGGTAAGCTGCAGGAAAACATCAGCTGGGCCCGGATGAAAATCAAGCCGAACAAGTCACGTAGCATCTCGATAATCAAGGGAGAGCTAAAAGACGTGAAGTTCTGCATTGGTGACGAACCAATACCAACGGTGGCAGAACAACCTGTCAAAAGCCTGGGCAGATGGTATGACTCAAGTCTTAAGGATAAAAACCAGGTGCAGCAGCTAAGACAGGATATCATCAACGACCTGAACAACATCAACAAGACTCCACTACCAGGGAAGCTCAAGCTCTGGTGTCTGCAATTTGGGCTTCTCCCTCTCGTGATGTGGCCACTCACTGTCTACGAGGTCCCACTAACAACTGTGGAGAAGATGGAGCGAGCCATCACAGTATATGTGAAACAGTGGCTTGGTGTCCCACGCTGTCTGAATAACATCAGCCTCTATGGCAAAGGAGTCCTCGAACTGCCCATCACAAGTCTCACTGAAGAATACAAGTGCTCTAAAGTGAGACTACAGATGACGCTGACGGACTCCAGAGACCGGACCATCAGTGAAACGGCACCACCCCTGTCAACTGCACGGAAATGGACACCATCCAGTGCAGTGCAGCATGCCACAGCAGCCCTGAGGCACAGCGATATTGTGGGACACGTCCAGAGGGGAAGAGGAGGCTTTGGCCTTACAGCAAGCAAACCAACTTGGTGTAAGGCCTCAACCGCAGAGAGGAAAAAAATGGTCGTGGAGGAGGTGCGCCGCCAGGAAGAGGCTGAAAGGTCTGCAAAGGCTGTCTCGCTTGCCAAGCAGGGACAGTGGATGAGGTGGGAAGGCCTGGAGAAAAGAAAGCTTGGCTGGAGGGATCTCTGGGAGATGGAAGCTAGCAACATCAGCTTCATCATCAGAGCTACCAATGACGTGCTGCCATCCCCAAAAAACCTCCACCAGTGGTATGGCGAAGATCCAACCTGTGCCCTCTGCCCAACACCAGCAACTCTCAAACACATCCTGACTGGTTGTAAGACCAGCCTCACACAAGGCCGCTATACCTGGAGGCACAACCAGGTCCTCAAGAGCTTGGCAGCAGTGCTTGAAAGCAGGAGAACTACCATCAACTCCTTGCCCTTAAGAGCCACCACTACCATTACAGCACCAAAATTTGTCCGAGAGGGACAGGAAAAGCCCAACCATCCTTTTCTCAAGCCAGAAGTTGGTCAGCTAACCAAGGCTCGGGATTGGAAGATGCTGGTCGATATAGGTCAGCAACTAATCTTCCCAGCAGAGATTGCAACCACCACCCTAAGGCCAGACTTAGTGCTGTGGTCCCATTCATTGAAGACTGTCTACATTGCAGAGCTCACAGTCCCGTGGGAAAATGCAGTTGAAGAGGCCTATGAGCGTAAGAAGTTGCGCTACACTGAACTGGCGGCGGACGCACAACAACGAGGGTGGAAAGCCAAGGTCTATCCCGTCGAAGTTGGATGCAGAGGGTTTCTGGCCTCATCAACCATCAAGCTGCTGAAAGACCTGGGAATCCATGGACAGGCTCTGCGGCACACAGTCAGATCGCTCTCTAAAGCGGCTGAAAGAAGCAGCCAGTGGATCTGGATGAAGAGGAAGGACCCCTACTGGGCTCATAGATCAGCAACATGACCCCCGTCCCCCCTCCCCATCCCACCACTAATCTGCGTCATCCCACTTGAGTACCCAGGGCAGAACCATCCACCACAGTTAATTGGGCATGGGACATAAGCGCGGGCGTGATCAACCGGCCGCTGGCCACCATCGATGAGGGTGTCTAGTGATAAAGGCCGAAACACCCAGTGATTTGATGGAACACTACTGACGATGTGTCCCAAATTGACATCTTTCCCATTCCAACCATGAGACACAACCCCCATGCCACTCTCCATAGCAAGCCTAACCTCATGAGAATACCATCTATCGGCACAATGGACAGTTTACCATCACGTCCATGTTTTTATGATTCTGCTATGTGAGGCATTATCTCATAAGGGAAATACTGGACAATCAAATTAATGACTGTCCAGGCTTCAGGATGTCTTTTTCCACGATATAAAGGTGGAATCTTTCATTGGAAACGTTTGGTTTAGCTGTTATAGAAGTTTGGGTTTTTATTGTGCTGCAAATGCATTTTCAGCTTGCGCTGTGCACATTTGCAAAGTGAGGCAATATCTCATAAGGGAAATACTGGACAATCAAATTAATGACTGTCCAGTCTTCAGTATGTCAGTTTACACTATATAAAGGAAGAAATTTACATTGGAAACGTTGAATTAAGCTGTTATAGAAATGTGGTAGTTTAGTACTGCAAATGCATTTTCAGCTCGCGCTGTACACATTTTCTAAGTGAAGCATTATCTCATGAGGGAAAGACTGGACAATCAAATTAATGACTGTCCAGTCTTCAGTATGTCAGTTTACACTATTGTTAGGTTGAAGATATATTTTATCCCATATTTTACTCTATTAGTATTGCAAAAGAATTGTTCCACAGTGTGACCTATGTTTGACCATATGGATGAGAAGACTTCAAGAGAAGCGGATGCCTGAAGACAGGATCAACGTCTACAACATCAAAGGAGGTGTGCCGAGACACACCTCTGAACCAAAAGGACTGAGACTTTAGTGCCAGAGCACTAAAAGGCATATCTGCCTTTTCAATCAGTAAATGACTGCCATTGATGTCTGTCTTTCCTCTTGTGTCTGAAATGTTTACATGTTCCTGCTGGTGCTCCCCCCTTCGTTCCTTAGTGCAAATACATTGTATTGTTTAGGGACTTCCCAAATAAAATAGAGGGCTCGGCGGAGTGTGCTCCAGAACGAAGTTGGAGATGTAACTGAGCACACCTCCGTTCGTTCTCCTCGCGAGTAAAAGATCAACTCTTGTCTTCCTTTCATTCATTTTGCCTTTGTTCAGTGAATGCTTAGGTGATTGAACCTGACATTATTTTGGTCCTTCGAGCGGGAAGCCAAGATACCTGAGGATTCCAGCGGGTGTGGTGAACTCCAGAAAGACCATGGCCATGGCAGGCTCACTAGAGAGAGCCTAAAAATCCTTTTCCAGGACTGGACCTCACCCCACCAGCTGGGATCTGACGGTTGACGGCGATCCAATGGAGGGAAGACAACAGTGGTGAGATATTTTTTTTTAGGGGGGAAGTGACTGACTGGAGGTCATTGCGCGTTAAGAATAAATAAATAAGTGTTCAGAATAAATAAATGAGCATTAAGAATAAATAAATAAAAATAAAACATAAAAAAGAAAAAAAAGCAAAGAAAGACATGAAGTAGAGATGAAATAAGAAAAGAGAAAGAAAGAAAGATAGAGAAAAGAGAAAGAAATTGTGTATAGATAAGAAATCCTGTGCATACTAGTCGATGGCAGGTCCATGAAGGACAGTGGAGTGAGAAATAAAAAAACCCTGTGAATACTAGTCAATGGCAGGTATATGACGGCGGAGTCCGAGAAATTCCGTGGAGAAAGTAGGACGGCGGAGTCTGTGTGTACACTTAAATTCCGTGTGTGAATGTTTGCGCAAACCGTATGTAAAGTGAGTGAACGGTGTGATTGGGGATTACAAATACCACTTGGTATTTTATCCGATGTAATACAGTAGGGTTGTACACAGCAGACTGGTGTGGATGCAAAGGCAATAATTCTCCACCTGAAAAGGTTGAATTGAGAATTACCACAACAGGAAATTTGAGTTGCTGTCCTACTGATGAGAAACCAGTTTTTAGAACACCTTAGGTGTTGACAAACTGGTCCAAATTTTCTAAAATGGGGATATTAGGTAGTAAAATAAAACCCAGGGATACGCTGCAGTGTAGAGATTGGAAGTTCATCGAAAAACAGGATCCTGATAAAACTCAGTATTTAGATACATGGATAACTGAACATGGCTTTAATGGTCAGTTAAATACACAAAAAATAGCCGCATTGCAGGGATCAATCATAGGAAAGACGAAAAAGACCCCAAAAAGATGAAGAAAAATGGCTTTGAGGAAACAGAATATTGGATGAGGGTAGCCTTAAAAAGAGAAGAGGGATACAGGAAACAAAAAGAGAATGAAAACAAAATAAGCAAAGGAAAGGAATGCGAAAAGTCAGATAGAGCAAATTACACTGAAATAGGAAGAGTAAAACAAAAGGATGATGAGACTTTTGAGCAACACAAAGTGAGAATGACAGCTGTGTTTAAAAATCACAGCGGGCTACAGGAAAATGGTAATGTAAATGGGCCATTTCAACAGCAGTTGAAGAATGCTTTACATGCAGGCTCAAGAGAGGTAATTCATAAGTGGGTAAATAAACATTTCCTTTGCCTGCCAACAGGTACCCTGGAGGAGTATGTAAATCACGCCCTCCATGCTGAGAAGATAGAAAATAAAAAGAAGCAGAGGTCTATAGACAGGACAGGTCAGGTAGGACAGGTAGGACAGGAGGTCTTTTATCGAGGTGGAAAGGGCCTAGGTAGCTTTAGAGGACAAAGGGGCAGACGACAGAGAGGAGGAAGAATAGGAAGAGGAGCAAACAGGCAAAATACATCAGGCTGCTGGCGTTGTGGTAAAGAAGGCCATATAGCAAGAGATTGCCCTGAGAAAAAGCAACCTTCAGCATGACTAGGATAGGAAGCATCTAAACAGGATTTAGAGGCTGATCAAGGAACAGATGAGTTTCTAGATGAAGAGGTCCTCCTAAATTTACAAGAGATATTGGCCTTTGATGAAATAACTGAGCTGAAATAACCTTATTGGTAAATGGGTCACCAATTACCTTTTTATGTGACACTGGTGCATGTAGGATTGCTTGTAATAAATTAATTCCAAATGATAGAGCAAGAGAAATGTGTCATAGTCAGATTTGCAAGTGGAAAACTGTCTAGAGTAAAAGAATTAGAACCTGTGTGGTTGAGGGACCCAGAAGGACACTGAGTTGGTTGCATGAATTGAAATTAGGTTTACTTTTACAGAACAATGAGAGCCCAAGTTGTGGGGATGTGATTAATTTACAGAAAAAGATTATTGATGGCACAATTTATACTTACATGATCCGACAGACAAGGTATATCATTCTGATGATGGGTTTTACTTAATTGTATACTTGTGTCTTTTTCAGAAAGAGAGGAGTAGGTGTTGTGAAATCTTAATTGAATGAAGAAGTGAGCATGAGAAACCCTTGTAGGAGCATAGGTGTTTCCTGATTTTGTAGTTTTTGATTTGATACCTTGATAGTTTTGAGTGGCTTTGGTAAGGCTACAGTGAATTTGGAAAATTAAAAAAAAAAAAGGAGTGAGGAAAGTTTGACAGAGGGCAATGGGTATTGGTGTAATCGTAACTCATGAGTGTGCTGTAACAAAGAGTTAACAGCTCTTTGAAGTTAGATGCTCGTTCCCAAGTAGGGGGAGGAAGTCAGAGAGAGAGTTTGGTGATTGAAGAAGGTGTGACTTGAACAAATGAATAAGGATAAGAATTAGGTTCTGCTGTAAGGATGATTTGAAGAAATAAATATGTTATGTTTCATACTTCAGTTGATGATCTTTCTATTAAGGTAACTGTAGTTAGTAACTGGAATGAAATGCACAGATGGAAATGACACGGAAAAAAAAGATGGTAATTTGATAAGAAGGGCTAGTATTTACATTAGAAATAGAAATAGAAATAGAAATAGAAATCCCTTTATTGTCATTGTACTCAAGTGTGCAACGAGATTAGAGGGCTCCCCTCTCCAGTGCAATACAACAATAATACAGACAAATATATAAATTAGATAAATAAATAAGACTGAATAGGGCATATAGAAACACATCACAATGCTGTTTTGCAAGGTTAGGGTGGTCTCGTGTGTGTGTGAGAGTTCAGTATGGAGATGGCTCTCGGAAAGAAACTGTTTCTCAGTCTATTGGTCCTTGATTTGATGCATCTGTAGCGCCTGCCAGAGGGCAACAGGTCGAACAGGTGTGAGTTTGGGTGGGTATTGTCTTTGACGATGTTGAGAGCCCTTCTGAGGCACCGGGCGGTGTAGATGTCCGACAGCGAGGGGAGAGGGCAGCCAATAATCCTTTGCGCTGTTTTGACTGTCCTCTGGAGCCTCACTCTGTCCGCCTCAGTGCAGCCGCTGTACCAGGTGGAGACAGAGTACGTCAGCAGGCTCTCGATGGACGAGTGGTAGAAGGCCAGCAGCAGCTTCCTGTCCAGGTTGAATTTCCTGAGGACTCTCAGGAAGTGCAGACGTTGGCGGACCTTCTTTACCACTGCTGTGGTGTTGTGACTCCAAGAAAGGTCATCGGAGATCTGTACTCCCAGGAACTTGAACGTGTGGACCCTCTCCACACACACGCCTTCGATGCAGAGGGGGGGCGGCAGCGTCTTGTTCCTCCTGAAGTCGACGACAATCTCCTTTGTTTTAGCAGAGTTAAGGTGCAGTCTGTTGTCCTTGCACCAAGTTGTCAGTCTCTTTACCTCCTCTCTGTAGGCTGTCTCGTAACCTTCCGAGATCAGACCGACCACTGTCGTGTCGTCAGCAAACTTGACGATGGTGTTGTTGCCGTGGGCCGGGCTGCAGTCGTAGGTGTAGAGGGCGTACAGGAGAGGGCTCAGCACGCATCCTTGGGGGGAACCGGTGCTCAGCATGAGGGTGGAGGACGTGTAGGGGCCGAGCAACACAGTCTGGGGTCTGTTGGTCAGAAAGTCCTTAATCCAGATGCGTGTGAGGGCAGGGAGGCCGAGAGTGTCCAGTTTGGCGACGAGGATGTCTGGGATGATCGTGTTGAATGCCGAGCTGTAGTCCACAAAGAGCATCCTTGCATAGCTCCGCTGTTGTTCCAGGTGGCCCAGTACAACATGCAGAGCAGTGTCGATGGCGTCCTCAGTGGATCTGTTAGCCCGGTATGCAAACTGGTAGGGGTCCAGAGTGGGAGGAAGGCAGTCCCTGATGTGCTGGAGAACCAGCCTCTCGAAGCACTTCATAATGACTGGTGTGAGAGCAACAGGACGGTAGTCATTCAGGTGGACGGCTGGTGACTTTTTGGGGACAGGAATAATGGTGGAGGTTTTCAAGCAGGAGGGGATGACTGCCTGAGCCAGGGAGCGGTTGAAGATCCTGCAGAAAACATGTGACAGTTGGTGGGCACATGCTCTGAGGACCTTGCCTGGTATTCCGTCGGGTCCAGTAGCTTTTCCTGGGGTTGACCGTGTTCCTCTACGATGAGTGGGGGGGAGTTGGAGCTTGAAGTGCGGGGGTGTGATGGTTGGGGCGAGTCAAAGCGAGCGAAGAAGCAGTTAAGCTCCTCTGCCAGCGATGCACTCGGGTCTACAGAGGTCGTGCTGCTGCCACGGAAGTTGGTGATGCTCCGTAGACCCTGCCACACCTCCCGTGGTCTGTTACTGGCAAGGTGGGCCTCCAGCCTCCCCTTGTAGGTTGCCTTTGCTAGCTTGATGCCTTTGCTCAGGTCAGCACGAGCCACCCTGTACTGGGCTTTGTCGCCTGACCTGAAGGCAGCGTCACGGGCCTTGAGGAGAGCGCGAACCCTGCTGGACATCCAGGGCTTCGCATTTGGGAAGGTCCGTATAGTCTTTTGTTGGGACACAGTTTCCATGCAGAACTTGATGTAGTCCAGTACACAATGCGTGTAGACATCAAGGTCCTGATGATCAAAGAGGTCCCAGTTTGTGTCATGAAAGCAGTCCTGTAATTCACTCATGGCGTCGTCACGCCAGGTTTTCACAGTCTTTGTGGTAGGCCTGAATCTGCGCCTGAGAGGGGTGTACGCAGGTGCGAGCTGCAAGGACAGGTGGTCTGACTGGCCGAGGGGGGCGAGTGGGAGGGCTCTGTATGCGTGCTTGATGTTCGAGTACACATGGTCGAGAGTGTTGTCTCCCCTCGTCGGGCACTTGACATGCTGGTGAAACTCTGGGAGTATAGTCTTTAAATTGGCCTTATTAAAGTCTCCCGCTACAATGTGACCGCCATCAGGGTGCGCCCGCTGATGTTTATTGATGACGCACGCGAGTAGCGAGAGCGCCGTGCTAGTGCTAGCGTCGGGAGGGATGTAAACAGCTGTGAGAATCACTACCGTTAGCTCCCTCGGGAGAAAATAAGGCCGGCATTTAACGGACATGAACTCGATGTCGGGGGAAGAGTGCTTCTCGACGATCGTGCTATCGCCGCACCAGTTCTCATGCACGTAAACACAGAGCCCCCCGCCCCTCCTCTTACCGGTGTCCCTCGTCCGATCCGCGCGATGTAGCGAGCGCCCGGCCAGCTGGATGCTAGCGTCGGGGACGTCTGCGTGCAGCCAGGTTTCCGTGACGACGATCACACTGCTATCGCGCACATAGCGGTTTCCCAGGATTTGTAATCCCAGGTCGTCGATTTTGTGGACCACGGATCTGGCGTTGGTGAGGTGCAGACTCGGTAGTGGTTGCCTATGGGGCTGCCGTCGCAGCCGTTGCAAGACACCGGACCTGCAGCCTCGCTTCTGCTTCCTCTCTCTGCGTCGCCTGCGCCGCCTCCCGGTCCCGATGACCAGCCACGGTGAGCCGGGCAGCCTCGCCAGTTCGTTCGGAATTTTGCGATCATAGCAAAATTCCTCTGTGATGGTTATTTCGCATCGATATCCAATGTTCACGATGTCCTGGCGGGTATATCGATGTTGTGCCTCAGTTGATGCCAATAAGAGCAAGCAAACACTAATAAAAAGTAATAAGGAGCACTGTGAGGGGGAGCTGTTAGCCGCTGCGTCCATGCGCGCCGCCATCTTAACATCCAAGGAATTAAAGCAGAGAAGAAATTAGAGACTACAAATAACATTGATGTGTACTTGTTCACTTTGAGGTAGAACTGGTTGAAGTAAAATGAGTCATAAAGTCAGAAAAATAGGAAATAAAAATAAAATTAACATGCTTAAGATTAACAAATTATTGTAAAGTCTGAGTTCCAAATTATGCAGAAATTACTGTGCCACTGAGTAAAATGATGAATGAGGAAAACCTCTAAATGACATTGTCCTTACACTGGACTGATAAAGCATATTCAGCTTTTGTGAAAGGAAACAAGTGTTCGTATTAAGTATGGCACTGACCCTTTGTCCAGATGCAAAAGGCCTTAGTTTTAGTGTAGAAACATGGAGATAAGATGAAACCAATCGCATACTTCTATTCCAAACTAGACAACGTAGAATGTGCATTGAAGCACTGCATGAGAACAGTTAATGCAGTATCTATTGCTGTAGATATAAGATTAAGATAAAGATGGTCTTTTATTAGTCCCACAATCGGGAAATTGCAGAAACAAGTGCAACCATAGTTTTGTTCCATCCTCTGGTTTTGAGAGTACCACGTGCGGTTTCTGCATTGCTTTTGCTGATGAACATGACGTTTTTGTCACCGGCGGGACATTTATAGTGTATGAATACATTGTTATCAAAACCACATCTGATTATAGAGAGATGTACAACATTAAACCCGGCTGTCATTATTATGTCAGGAGGATGGTACAAAACTAGATTGTTATGAGTTAGTAGAAAAAAGTAACCAAAAGTAAAGGCATCAAAAAGATTCGCCTTCAGAAAACGGAGAAGTGCTATTTGTAGATGGAAATAAATAAATAAATAAATAAATAAAATACTGTAGTTGTATCAAATGACACTGGGAAAAAGAACTTAGCAGTTACTCCTCAAATTACTCAGCTCATGCAACAGAATTAGTATCTTAAACAAAAGCGTGTAAACTAAAGAGAGTAAATTGTGTTACTATTTACACATATAGTCGTCTTAAAATGTGTAGCGCATACATTGCATAAGTGTTTTCCTTGAATACACATTGCAGACAATACAGCTAAAGAAGCTGTTGCGGACATACACGTTTTAGTGATAGAAGTCCCAAAGTTAAACAAAGGCTTTGGAGGAAAATGGTGTAACATCGCTACGTGATCTCTGTATGACCAAACAATAATCTTTACAAATGGGCTGCTATATTGAGTCATGGGATAACACATGTCTCAACAGGGGAAATGGTGCATCAGATATTACGTTATTATACGGCTTACGGCTTTAATGCTTATTCGAAACATTTTTGTAGGGCATGTTTAACGTGTGCGAAACACAATTCACAAGGTAATTTGAGTCCACGCAGAGGACGCTTTCCTACACCACAATATCCATTTCAAATTATTCATATGGACTTATTTGATAAAAACCAAAGTGAAGAAAAAAAATAAAATAAATGTTTGGTCATCATAGATGTGAATTCGAAATGGTTAGAACTCTTTCTAACCAACAAATCCAGATGCATTGACAGTGGCAAAAGTACTTTGTAAGGATATCATTCCGAGATATGGTATTCCTGAAAATAATAAACAGTGATAATAGTACCCATTTTGTTAACTAACTTGTGAAAGAGATAGGAATGTTTCACGTTGATTTGAAAGATAATTGTGCTTACCACCCTCAAAGCTCTGGATTGGTGAAAAGAATGAACAAAAAAAAAAAAAGTGAAAAGGCTATGCATTGAGGAAACGGGGAGGCAGTGGACACAGTGTATGGAAATTAGTAAAACTGTTTGTAAAAACGACAAGCACTGTGACTTTCCATTGAATGTTATGCGAGTCGCCTCTCTGTCCACTTTTAAACCTCGCTTGAAGATGAATATTCGGGCCTTTGACTCAGCATGAGACTGTTGCTGTTCTGTTGTTTTTCTGGTATCTACTGTAAATGTGTTTATGTGAGTTAATTTGAGTTATATACAGAGAGTTGCACTGTATTGTATTTCATTGTATTTAGGACCGAGACGTTGTAAAACATTGTTTGGAAGGCCTTATAGAATACCTCAAATTTAAGAACAAATGGGAAATAGATGCTGAAGCAACTTTAGCTGACTACATGTGAAAAGTGTTAGAAAAACAAAGACAGGCACAAATTTAGAGTGGTGAGGATCTTTCTGTCTCCTAGCAGGGCACTAAACTAGTGGAGCCAGGAGACTGGATGCTTGAAAGAAGTTTGAAGATAAGACATATGTAATTACCCAAGGGGGAATGCCATGTTTAGTTTTATTGACAGCTCTCACAGCTGTAAATATAGTAGAAGAGTCAACATTGGTTCATTTGACACATGTAAAAAGGTCATTTTGGTTGAAATCTCCTACAAAGGAGATGAGCGGAAGTCTGATGATAGGGTGGTCTTATTTCATAAGACACCAGACTAAGTAGAGGGGATATTTCAGACAAAATGACCCTGAAGTGGTTAAAAGCAGCTGTTCTATGTTGGATGTATACAATTTTATTCTGATATTTTTGTTGTTGTGTTATATGTGGGAACAACCCAGAGTTACATAAACAAACTATGATGTGACTATAGTACAATACCAACAGTAAGAATCCCAATTACTAATCAAAATGGATTTGCAAACACCAAGCAGATAATTGAAAAAAAAAAAGTGATGGGACATATTTGTGGAGCTTGGACGACATGTTGATAGATTTGAGTTGGAACCATGAGTAATACTCAAGTGGGCAACTATTGGTCCACAGAACAAAGTTACAGGAGAAAGTCTGTACTTTCGTGAAAAGATAGCAATTGGACAACGAGATATCCAAAATAAGCAAATGAAATTGTATTATTGATATTATATTAATGCTTATCTTGATAATACATGTATGGATTGGGTCAGCGTGTATCCTGTGACTAGAGTTGATGTAGATGAACATGTTTTCTATGATAGTTGCTCTTGAAAATTTAAATAGCATTAATGTTGCTGACAGAGCTAAGCGGTTAGGAATCTTTTCACCACCACTGTGTCTGGTTTTGATAGTGGTTGAAATAAACTTCAATCACTATCAAGAGGGGAAATCTGGTGGTGGTGTGGATATGATAGATCATTTGATAAATCACCCAAAAATGTAAAAGGTTTTGAGACTTAGTGCATATCTGTATGTGTTTTTCATAACTAGGCCCTGCTTATAGATTATTGGTAGTTTCTGGAGAGTGCCATTTCACAAAATGTAATTGATTGATCGTAAATGGTATGTTTTATATTGTTTGTTAATAAACTGTGTGAACTGTCCAATGTCATGACAGGACATCGGTGACGTTAAAAAAGAGAAAGCAGAGTATCACGGCAAAAAAAAAAAAAAAAATGATTCAACATACATGGAAGCCATCGGTGTTCTCCTTAGTGTAAGTAAGTAAGTAAGTGTAAATTAACAGATCAAGTAACAGGATTTGAGTCCTCGAACGAAGAACAAAGAACGCAGACAGGTCAACTGCATCATCACAACGTGCAAAAATTAGGTAATTGGACGCAAAGTGGGTTTGAAACTGTGCATGAACGGCTATCAACCAATCTCTAATGGCATTCCGAAACAGGATGACTGTTGATGTATTGTTGGATGAGAGAGGTGGTGTTTGTGCTATGTTCGGTGAACAATGTTGCACATTTATTCCCAACAACACAGCGGTGGGTGGTCGTCTAACCAGGGCCATAGAGGTCTCAGGACTCTTCATGGTAAAATGAAAGGACAACTGGTCTGTGTATATATATATATATACACATATATATACACATATATATATATATATATATATATATATATATATATATATATATATTGTTACTTTGGAATAAAGACATTAAATTGATGTAATTTTGTTTTAGAAAAATGCTGTAGTTTTTTTCTCTGAATACAACCTACAAACGGTTAAAAAGGACATTCTGAAATGTTTTTTTTTTGGGCTATCAAATATTTAGTTTGACACTCAAACCGCACACTATTCGTGTCAATTTGTTTGGTTCTATCTCCATGAGTATTTTTTTGTGGTGCATCAAAAGCGTGTTTTAACTTACTTAGGTAAGACAGGTTTAGTGGAGAGATGAGGCCAAACAGCATCACACATCTATGTGCAAGAGATGGCAACTGACAAAGAACCTTCACACCTACAATAACTGCCCCGATGTAATGTGGTGGCTGAAGATCCTCTTCCTCCCGGACAACAAACACCACCATGGTGCACTTGGCAGGCTCTTGATCCAATTCATCCTACAGACCACCATGATAAAAGACAAATTCATTAGAGTTATTTAGATTAAATTTTTTTCCACCATGAAAAAAAAACAAACAACATATATATGTGTGTGTGTGTGTGTGTGTGTGTGTGTGTGTGTGTGTGTATATATATATATATATATATATATATTTTTTTTTTTTTTGGAAGCATCTTTCAGGACACTCAAGGCCGCTGTACAGAGTAAAATACGAAAGTAAAAACACAAATACGGGTAGAAACACCAACACGTAAATCAAGCAGGATAAAATACAATAAAGTGGATGAGGGACATATCTGGAATTGGAGAGAGTAATTAAGGCGGAACAGATTGGTTTTGAGTTTAGTTTTAAACACAGGGAGGGTGGTGCAATTACAGAGGTCAGGTGGAGAGAGTTCCAGAGCTGGAGAACCGAATCGCTGAAGGCTCTGTCCCCCATGGTGGCAGGCAAGGGGTGGAGTGAGGAGGATGAAGACCGGAGAGCGCGGGATGGAGTGGGAATATGGATGATGTCTGAAAGGTAGGGAGGGGCGAGGTTGTGAAGAGATTTGAAAGTCATGTGTCATGTCATTATCCACACCGCTTATCCGGTACAGGGTCACGGGAGGGTGCTGGAGCCTATCCCAGCTGACTACGGGCGAAAGGCGCACTACACCCTGAACTGGTCGCCAGCCATAGATTTGAAAATATATAGAAGAATTTTGAAAATGATTTGTTGATTGACTGGAAGCCAGTGGATCTGCTGAAGGATGGGGGGTTGATGTGATAGGTGGAAGGTGATTGGAATCCATTGCACATCCTTGAGGCACCCTAAAGCTCCCGTATGTCTGTCACTGAGTCTTGAATTTTTACTTAGTAAACTGAATTTGAGCATATGCAGTATTGAATTTTTGGTGAGGAGACCTTTTTTTTGAGGAATTAAAAACGCATTTTAAAGTCCTACATTCAAGTTTATTGGGATATAGTTCTTAACAAAAACATTATGATCGAAAAATTCAGAATCAAATTAAAAATATACAATTTATGTAATTCGAATTCAGTTTTTCAATTCAATAATTCAGTGTTCAATTCAAAACATTCAGGTTTCAATTCAAATATCAAAGTTAAGATATTCACATTCAAATAACCAATATTCAGATTTAGTTTCAAGTGGGACAAATATCAGACCATAGTCCAGCAATTAATCCAAACTCTGTGTCAAATTAAGTGATGATTGTACTGCCTTTATTATTTTAGAGGAGGAGTAATACCTGCTGCTGTATCTTCTAGTGCTGGACGATTAATCAAAATTTAAATCGTGATTTAGATTTCTTAATTTTGAAAATGTTCTAATTGAGGGAAAAATGTTTCAGATTAAGAAAGAGTTCAAACAAATTACATATGTTCAATTTGAGAGAACCTGGCTAACCAAGATGGAACTTTACACCCTGGAATTGAAGGAGATACTTGGAAAAAAAGGCCGAGTTACTGGCACTGAAATAAGACCTATGCTCAGTTCACTCAGTCATGTAAGAGGGTTGTGTTTTATTACTGCAAATAGAATTTGCATCAAACTATTTTGGATAAGTCCATCATAAGCATTAACAGAATAAAACAATAAAAGATCTGTTAGAGCTTATGGATATCTTGCTATTTTTTTTATTTAAAGTTGAGATGCACTTTTTGGGATGTAAGCAATGCATATGTGAGCTTTTATTTATTTAAGACACTTAATCATCTTGTGTCTTTTTAAATAGCAAAACGTTGAAGCTGGAAGGGAGGGCATAATCCATTCCTTGATGAAATTCCTCGGACAGTCTGCAGAGGAACTTATCACGGACTACCAGGTAAATTACAACAGTATTACGTTTTTAAAGCTGCAATTAACTCATAGACTGTGCAGCAAACATTTTTATTTGTCACAATATTCAAATAAATTAATTGCTGCCAGTATGTGACCTGCTCTGGCTAAAGGGTTGGCATTTGGCAAAGGTTACTTTCGGGTAATTGACAAAATAAATCAGAAGGTCCAAAGTTTCGATTTTGAGATTTCTACAAAAATCCTATCCTTGAGGTTGAGGTTTCTATTTTAATTTCCGTTTTCATTGCCCTTTTTATTTATTTTTTTATTCTCATATATGCTGTTATAAACATGTAATGCAGATTGCAAATACTGTCACATATCACTGGTGTCCGGCTGAAACATGTTGTCATAATTTGAGTAATTTCATGTTTTTCTAGATCTAATCTATTGGTCAATCCACACGAGTGGGTGTTACTTGTAAATATTACTGACCAATCTCAAATGTTGAAAATGGTTTGCTCTCTTTGGATGATGCAGTGTTAATGATTGCAAAAACGTGCCATTGGAAGTCTCCTGCAAGGTGAAGATTCTGGAGCTTCTTGGATACTGCCTGAAGACAGCGATATTCAGAACTATAAAAAGCAAACACAAATTTGGGACATTATGCACCTAACCATGGATGTATATGCTCTTTCAGGAAGTCAGCAGAGAACAAGCAAAAGAGGACCAGGCCAAGCAAGTACTGAAGGTCTATGTCAGGGGTGTCAAACTCATTTTTATGGACGGGCCACATCGTAGTTGTGGTTTCCCTCAGAGGGACTGTGAACCCATATAAATTGATTGGAAAGCCAGTTTTGAAATCAGAAGCTAGTAAGTAATTGTTCAACAATTTTTCAATTTATTTTAAAAGGGGAGGATTGGTAACAAATAATTGGCAATATCTCATATCTCAGTGTTGTTGTGAAGAAAATATGCTAGAAACAGGAAGTTGATGCAGATGATTTGCCCTTTGCGGGCAACATAAAATTAGGTTGTGGGCCAGATCTGGCCCCGGGCCTTGAGTTTGACACACGTACTCTATGTCTTCCAAGCAAGTGAGGGACAAGAAGACACATCCCATGCCTCTGTTTCCATTGTTGCTTAAGAAAATGAGGTTGTGGAAATGTTGCCAGTCTCCTGCTCATGGGAATTAACTATGCGCTGAACTTACTAAATTTGCAGTACCCGTTTGAGGTGCATCAGAAGCTCTTTCTTGAGATAGATGGCCTGAAACTTGCACTCGGAGTCCATTCCCTGACTCTCCATTGAATGTTAGGCAAGCCCCCTCTCTGTCCACTTTTAAAACGTTTTGAAGACACATTTTTATTCTTTAGCTTTCGACTCAACATGTGACTGTCGTTGTTCTTCTTGTATCTACTGTACGTGTTTTAATTTGTGTTCTAATTTCCTGCTAATTTATACAACACCGTATGAAAAACACTTTGTTACAGCTCCAACTATTATAATTGCAAGTTATTTGTACATGGGTATTTCTTGTTTCGTGGACTAATACTGTGCGCAAATGCAAATGCTCGGCCTTTTATCACAAAAAATGTCCGAAGGGCAAGATCTTAATTCCTCCTCTAATATAAAACCTTCCCGAAGAACAAATCGTATAATTCTAACTTGCTAGATTTAGTCCAATGCACGATACATTTAGGCTAACTCGACGTCGCTCCAGTCAGTAAAGCACGCTTTATGGTTCACCAAAATGCATACCGTGAAATTCTTACCTTGTTTATGCGACGAGGATATTATCCCGTAAGGAGTTACACTGACGCTGTACTGCTTCTTTTTGTATTTCTCTGTTCAGGTCGTCCCTCCCGCATTTCGCCCAAAGTCAGACGGGATAGGCGGCAGCACCTCCCCGCAAGCCAGTACAAGATAGGCGGTGTGGAAGATAAAGATAACACGTCCCTCCGTTTGGATCGGGTATTGTGTTTTCTTTAGAGCTTTTGGTTCGTGTGCACTGTGCAACACAGTCTGAGCGCAAATACAAATGCTCGGCCTTTTATAAATAAATAAAAAATCCGAAGAACAAGACCATCCTCGTCTAATATAAAACCTTCCCGATGAACGAACCTTATAAAACTTGCCCTCCGTCACAGCAAAACAATTTCTGCAACAATTTCATAATCCATTTGTAAAAAGACAACGGTAAGATTTCGTCCAGTGTACGATCAGTTTAAGCAAACTGGGTTTAGCTAGTCAGTAAAACACTCTTTATAGTGTAGCAACGTTAGTAACGCTAAATTCTTACCTAGTTTATGAGACGAGTGCTGTACTTGACTATTTTTTGTAATTTATTATTATTTTTTTTTTTTAATGCTTTATAGAGCAAATTGCACCTATGACAGTTGTTATTACCACAGAAGCCATCTCAAATGGTTGCAAACTCTGAGGGTGACTTTGAACCGGAAGTCCCGCCTCAATCGTCATCTGATTGACAGCGGAATCCTGGAGCCAGAGAAGAGAAAAGAATCAGACACGAAGTTGAAGAAGCGGAAAAAAAATAAACATCGAATCTCCAAGTTCTCGCAACGAGGGTGACTGTTGGGGTCTGGAGAAGTGACCGGGAGATGGAGAGCCCCGTATTTTGGTCTTGGTAAGAGGGTAACTCACTTGATGTTGACGAGGGAACCTATGCCGCTATGCTATATACCGGCGTGAGAAAACTACGGCCCGGGGGCCACATGCGGCCCGTTAAACGTTTTAATCCGGCCCGCCGAATTTGAAAAAAAAAAAAAAAAACCTTGTTAATGTTTTATTTTCAAAATAGTGTGGTTTTTCAAAGACAAGCTTTTGTTCACTTTCATTTAAAATTAAATGTATTTTTTTTCTCAGATAAGATGAGGTTACCAAAACACTCCATCCATCTGCTCCTGGTCCAGCCCCTCTGTCAAATTTTAGAACCCATTGTGGCCCGCCAATAAAAAAGTTTTCCCACCCCTGCTATATACTATAAGCTATGTTAATGTCGTCAGGCCATTATAGAGTATTTCTTCTGACATTTTGAAGGAGAAATAATACTCAACGTTTTATTTTTTTATGATGTTTGAGGCATTCTGACTGAAATACAGTTCAATTGAGGTTACCAGTAGTCATTTCCATTACCTGTCAATGTAAATTAGAATGTAACTTACTACAGTGAACCCTCGGTTATCGCGGTTAATGGGGACCGAGACCACCCGCGAAAACTGAAAATCCGCGAAGTAGCGGCGCACCTTCAAAAATGCTTAAAAAAAAAAAAGTGCGAAGTAGCGGCGCACCTTCAAAAATGCTTTAAAAAAAAAGTGCGAAGTAGCGGCGCACCTTCAAAAATGCTTAAAAAAATAAATAAATAAAATAATAATATATATATATATATATATATATATATATATATATACGGGTAGAGAGAGAGAGGGTGAAATGCATGTTATAACAAAAAAAAAAAATTATTAAAACATTTTTTTATTCCCCAGCCATTATTTTTGTATTTATTCAATTACTTCTTTTTGTATTTATTTAATTACTTCGACTTTTACCTGCTGGTACGCCGTCCGGTGTGCCCTGGCATTCTTCATTTATTTATTCATTTATTCATTCATAACTGACAGCCTCGCGCTCCGCTCATGCCCGGGCGGAAGGTGTTCCTCTTCGGCTTAACAACCACGCACGCCGGCCGGTCTCCTCCGGAGCTCTCGCACGGTCCCGAACGGAGCGAAATGTCGCCCCGCTAGTGCCCGGGCGGAAGTTGTTCCTCTTCGGCTTAACTGCCACGCACGCTGGCCGGAGCTCTGGTACGGTCCGAACCGCGCGAAACGTCGCCCCAAATCGTGCCCGGGGGAACGTGCTCTTCTTTGTCCACTCTCCTCTTCGCCCACGTTCTTCTTCGGCGGACGCCGGCCGTCTAACCACTCCAGCGCCCCGTCGTGCCGCTCGGCGAAACTACAATGCCCCCGAATATTTTTTAGACCCGCGAAGCACTGAACCCGCGAAAGGTGAACCGCGAAGTAGCGAGGGTTCACTGTATTGCAACCAGATACCTATAAAATGTCATTTAATTTGCACTGTTTTGATCGCCACTGTTTTGCTCATTGAACAACAAATGAAAAGATGAATCATACACAGTGTTTGTAAAGATAATTGTCAATGTTTTATTAAATGAAATTCCAATGTAAAATTGTGTAATATTGTGTTATATAATGGGTCTACAACATACATTTCTCACAGACAAGTAGAGCTTTTTCTCATGAAATGTGTTGAAAAAAAACTAACATTTGAACATTGTTTTGCGTTACAACATCCGTGTTTACTGGTCATAAATTATTAACTTAAGTTTAATATACACTACACGAGCTGGGTAGCCACCACGCCTCAACCACCATAACAAGTTCGCTAACCCTTTAAGTCGAACGAGGTAGCTAACATATCGGGTTCAATTTGTACCAAAAATATGCTGTTGTGCCTTGTGTCTCTGTATATGTCGTCATGACGTGTCATTTGACAAAGCCTTGTGTCGATGTTAGTTGTCGATGTAACAGTCTTATGTTAGATGTCAATGTATGTCTATGTTAGATCTCAATGTGTCGATGTTAGATGTCAATCTATGTGTCTATATTAGATGTGTTTATGTTAGATGTCTATGTAAATGTTTGTTAGATGTCGATGTGTGTAAGATGTCTATGTAGAGGTTGGTTAGATGTCGATGTCTATGTAAATGTTTATGATGGATGTCGATGTGTCTGTTAGATGTCCGTGTTTGTTAGATGTGATTGTAATGGTTTATGTTATAGACGTCAATGTAAGTGTCAATGTTAGATGCCCATGCATGTTTGTTAGATGTCGATATATGTGTCATTGTTACATTTCAACGTAAATGTTGTTCGTGCAAGTTTCCAGTCCTCCAGCCACGTGACATCATGTGCGTCAAAGTGATAACTCGTACATTTCACGGAGGGAAAAAAAACAGACACCATTGGTAGTTTTGACCGGGAAAAAAAAAATCATTTATTTTTTTCGAACACCTCATGTCTCTTTCAGCGTAAGAATAAACATGACACGACCAAAATAAAATATACCAACACAGGCAAATATTTAAGGAGCACTCAAGAGATACACTTCAGCTCATTTAATCCCACCTATTTTTACTAACGCAAACCCTTCAATTCTAGCGCCCACAGAATAGTGTGCTATAATGCTATAAAAATATGGAGCCTTTACCTGACAGCGTTTGAATATAACTGAATTCCCATTGCTCACGAAAAACTGAGAAACTAAGAACAAACATTTCAAGCACAAGCTTGACTTGACTTCAACAGTTCTATTTTTTCTTTCGTGACAGCTCAGACATCAAAATAATGCTTTCCTTCTATAAAATAAAAACAGCATGACAAAAGGTGCTGAAATAAACTATATACGGAAGTGCGTGAGTGACAGTGTGTGCATGTGTTTTTGCAACGCATGTGTACACCCCGCCATACAAATTACACAATTCGTTGGGTATGTGGTATACACTTAAAAACAATTGCCTTGGAGCAAGTGAACACAACACGTCTCACACTGTATACATGCTGTAGAAGGGCTGGGCGATATGACCTCAAATCAATATCGCGAGAAATCGAGCAATTTTACCTCGATAACGATAAATGCACAATAAATTCCCACGTGGACTAAAATCAAAATAAATGCAGGAATTGCATATTGACTGTTTTTTTTATTGACCAACTGGTACACTTTACTTTCAATGAAAAATAAAAGTACAAAAATCATTTGTATGAACATTCCAAATAGCTTGCAGGGTTCGCGGTTAACTTTAAAAACTGCTTGCCCATAGGGCAAGTGCCACTAAAATTTGCCTTGCCCGAGTGGCCAAATTACTTGCCCGACTTGGGCAAGTGACAATTTTTTTTCTCTAAGAATAAAATGTTTATGGTTGTAAAATGTGCGCCACAAATGTAAATAAACATATAATCTGATAAGCATAAATTAATCTTGTTTTCATCATCAACCATGAAACCCTACTCACAAGAGCAAATGTATCATCCTGTGCAGTTATTGAAAATGTTAATTGTAGTTTTAATAATTAACAAATCTGCATGTTAAATTGGGAAAATGATATTACAGCAATCCAGATGATCAATTTTAAGTCCAGGAGAGCGTATTAATTGAGGAATCACATGAGTAAATTATGAGTGTGGCAAATTTGTGTATTCCTTTAAGACCAGTGCCTGTGGTGCTGCCTCCATAAGTTTCATAGCATAAACAGAACACAGTCACTGACACTATGTCAGGTCACATCATGGAGCTAATGAATTAACAGCCAATAATCAAATATTACTCCCTTCCTTACTCACAACTGAATTGTCTACTTAAAAATATTCGAGCTATTTTAGTCATGTCAGAGGAATCCGAAATGTTCGGATTTGAACGAACTCGTCGCCACTCGTAAACATGCGCAGAAGGTAAGAAAACTTCCGGCTGTCAATTTTCGGCCAAAATATCGTAGGTTTTTGTTGTGTTTTTCAAACTTCAAATGAGGATGCTACGACAGCGAGTTCCAATACTGCGGGATTTATTGACGTCCACTTTAACTCGACATTCACTGAACTAACTGATCCCCGTAGCGCCCGCCCATTACCCCCGATAAGGCCAATGGACCATACCAAAACATAAGGGGTTGTCTGGGTTAAACCATCACCATACAGTGCACACAAACAGATCACACCACCGTTTTCGTCAAAATTAAAGATATTTGGCTGCTTTAAAAAATGCTTGCCCGGTCGGGCAAGTTGCCCATAATTTTACCTTGCCCGTGGCCAAATTTCACTTGCCCCGGGCAATCGGGAAGCGGTTAACCGCGAACCCTGAGCTTGCTTTGCATGACTTGAACAATGTCACAAAGAAAAAGGGTACCTCTTGCGAAATCTTTTTCTGCAAATAGATTGCGCCAAGATGCTCTCATGATGTAAATAATGGCAAATAAAAAAACGCGAAATAAAATGAAAGAAAATGTCAATGCAAGCCAAATAAACAATTGGGTATTATCGGGGAAAATGTGCCGTCTCGAGTACTCTGCTGCGCAGTCGCCACTTGTCATCTATGGAATGCACAGTTAGGCTCAATCAGGGATCCATGTTGCGACCCGACCACAAGTCGGATGTAGATGCAAAATGCTTGACATGTCTAAGCTCCCGGCCCGATGTAGTCCATATCGGGAAATACGGCTTTCATGAAGCGTTTAAATCCTGTGCGCGCCACGTAACTAGACGAGCTTTATCTTTAGCTAGTGCTAGGCTATCGCGTCCACCTCTGAGACGTTCTCTCGTATGGTGTCGCCTCCGTTCATGGGCTGTTGTCACTTGTCGAACCTTGCTTCTCACTTTGAACTTTCAGCACAGCATGGTTGTGTTGTGGGTGGTGAGAAAGCTTCTGGATTTGAATCGCCAGCAACGAGAGCGACAGACGGGTGGAGTCACATGACTAGAGGCGCTGTAGCGGTCTTAAAGGGGCATGAACATTGCCGCAGACAAAAGGCTTTTCTTTTTTTATTCATCGAATTTACCGACATGGGCAAAATGATTTCGGTCATTGTAATAAATTTCGGTAACGGTAAATTTTCGGTTTATCGCCCAGCCCTATGCTGTAGCATGGCTTTCTTTGCCGTGGGTGTCAAATATTTTACTTTGTTTTCAGAGTGCTTACAGACCTCTTGGTTTTGCCTCAAAATAATTGTCTGCAAAGCAGTCTGTGCCATCCGCATCATTGATGTGCAGGAGTAGCTTGTTGGTAATAAATAGCTGCAAGAAGTCCGCTGTTTGCCGCAGCATCCAGTGGTCCAGCGCTCGCAGTGAAAGTCTTGTCTGGCAGCCCGAACCATCCCCAAACATTTCGAGATGCACGCCCACTAAATTCCAGAAATATAAACATGGACAAACTTGACATTCTTCCAGATTCTGTCTCTTTGCATTGTTTTGAAGTTACTCCTGCAACTTTTCCACTTCTTCGATCCTCCCCATTGTCTGAAAAAGAAGTGTATATTTTGATTTGAAATAATGACCTCAACATACCAATACATTTGTTTATCATCTGAACTGGATTATTTTGAAACAACATTTGGGATGGACATCTGGGATTTGTTGTTGTGTATATTCAGAGTAATCCTTTTCTTGTATATAGCTAAAGCAATAGTCGCTGGCCTTGAAAATGGGTACAAGACTTGACCAAATTAAGATGCCATAAGGTCTAATTTGCCCCTTCTCTACCACAACCGATTTAGAGGCCATTAGTAACAGATTTGAGAAGACCACTTTTAAAGATATGAAGCCAGAGCTCGGCACCGGACCCATTTTTATTATTTATTATAATTTTAATGTATTATTGAGCAAATGACACAATATGTCAGTTGTGATTACCACAGAAGTCATGTCAAAATAGTGCAAATTCTGAGGTCGACTTCAAATCAGACAGGCGGAGACGAGCGCCAGAGAAGAGATGAGAATCAGAAGAGATGTTGAAGAAGCTAATAACAAAAAAAAACAAAAAAACACATCAAATCTCCATGTAGTAGCAACGGGGATGGCTCATGGGGTCAGGAGAAGTGAGCGGGAGATGGGGAGTATGAGGTGCCGTTGGGGACAAAAGTCAGGAATCGCTTCACACTTCTGAAATGCACTCTTACACACCAGTGAAATTGTTGTTGCTCATGCATACTTATGAAACGCTATCATACATACGAGTGAAACGCTCTCATACACACTAGTGAAATAGTTGTTGCTCATACACTCGTCAAATGCGCTCATACACATAGGTGAAACATTCTCATACACACCAGTGAAAGGCGCTCAGGCACAATTGTGAAATTATTGTTATTCATAAATACAACTGAAACATGCTCATGCCCATACACGAGTGAAATGCTTTCATACAAACACCCACACTGTTGAAAATGCTGTCATGAACACAAGATCGCTTACAAATACTAAAATGTAAAAATTAATCATTTATTTAGCAGGGATGCATGGTGGGCGACTTGTTAGCACGATGGTCTCACAATGCAGAGGTCGCGGGATTGATTCCGGCTTTCCTGTTTGGAGTTTGCATGTTTCCCACACGCCTGCGTGGGTTCTCCGGTTTCCTCCCACATTCCAAACACATGCATGGCAGGTTGTTTGGACACCCTAAATTGGTGTGAGTGTGAGCGCGGATGGTTGTTTGTCTTTGTGTGACCTGCGATTGGCTGGCAACCAGTTTAGGGTGTACCCCACCTACTGCCCCAAGATAGCTGGGATAGGCTCCAGCACCCCCCGCAACCCTTGTGAGGAGAAGCCGTACAGATAATGGATGGTGGGATGGCATTCATAATGGACGGCCGCCACGGTGGGCGACTTGTGAGCACGATGGTCTCACAATGCAGAGGTTGTGGGATCGATTCCGGCTCCGGCCTTCCTGTGTAGAGTTTGCATGTTCTCCCAAGCCTGCGTAGTTTTCTCTGAGTTCGCCAGTTTCCTCGCACATTGCAAAAACATGCATCCATTTACTCTGATGCCAATGTTTTCTGTACCTTATGGCAGATTTTTCTCTTTGCCGAAGACTATTAGCACTTGTAGAGCGAGGACCTGTGCCACAGTCGTCAACTGCACCCTAAAATCTGATCATTTTGTATTTTAGACATTACACACTACACAGTTAAAGATGGTCCAAAAAAGAAAAATGGATTAATGTATTTCAACTTACATAATACTCTTTAAAGAGCTGACCAGCTCATTCCCAGAGGTACGTATTGGGGCGTATTGGTCGTCTTTACAGAAGACTCCAGGAGGTAACTCAGGTTTGACCTTCAGCCACAACAGAGTGTTGGGTGTGAGTGCTTCCAAGTCGTTGAGGTCGGAAGATGTCCTTGTGATAGGCCTGCTGTTTATAACTGCTTCAGCCTCACCAAGCAAGGTATATTGACTTTCTTCACCCGAAATTTGTTCTTTTACAGTGACATTCAGGATTTTTCTCACAGACCAAATAAGTCGCTCACAGCTTCCTCCGTGGTGGGAACCTGCTGGGGGATTGCTATGCCACTGAATACCTTTTTGCAGCAAGTGTTTCTCGATTTACTTAGTGTTCCATTCTTTGATTGATTTCTTCATTTCACTGTCAGCTGATCTAAAGTTGGTTCCGTTATCAGAATACATCTCTCTCACTTGTCCTCTTCTGACAAGAAATCTTCGGATTGCGTTGAGACAAGCATCTGTGTCACGTGAAGATGCAATTTCCAGATGTACGGCTCGTACAGCGAGACATGTAAAAATCACGCCGTATCTCTTTACTTGTCCTCTAACCCTACTTACTTAGAATGGACCAAAATAATCAACGCCAATTCTCTTGAAAGGCGGATCGTCAGGTAGCACTCTTCTGATGACTCTAGCAGCTCGAGGTATCCAAAACTGTTGATGCAGATTAGCCATCATGTGGTTCCTTCCAGCGTGAGCTGTAATCTCATGAATGTATCTCAGGACTAGCTTTGTGTTATGTGAATCCTTGGCAAGATGGCTTGCTGTTTTGCTGTTTCAGGCATGGCTGCGTGGCTCAACTGTCCACCAACCCTCATGACACCATCTTGAAGTACTATATTGAACTTGTAAAGTGGGCTACTTTTCTTCACCCTTTTTTGTTTTTCAAATATGGCTAAATCTTTTTTGAAACTTCGCCTTTGACAGTATTTCACAAGTTCTCTTTCTGCTTTATCCAAGTCGTTGCAGGTCAAATACTTTCCTTTGACAGTTCTCTTGAATAAATTCATCTTGCCTTCTTCACCTAATGTGATTAACTCCTTTCTATTTTCCTTTACTCTGTCAGTAAGTCTTTCAGCTTTAGAAACCAGGCTACGGCCTGCTTCAATGCTGTCCAAGACGAATAATGGTTCATCCACTGGCCCAGAGAATCTTTGGGCTACAGTGACTGAATTACATGCACTTGAGTCACTCATTTGACCTCCAGGTCATTAATTGGTAATTTGAAGTGTTTTTTGTGTTTAACTAAATTCCTGGACACTGCCTGATTTTTTTCAGAGCTGTACAACCACTAGAAAGGGTGGTTCCCACAATGTGAGTTTTGCTCAGGTGGCCCAACAATGTCACAAAAACAAGTAGGGGTGTGTGTGTGTGTTTGTATAAGCTACATGTTGGGGACCAACATCGGACAGCACACCCACTGTAGGGGACCAAAATTTTTGTGGGGACCAAAAATCTGGGCCCCACAAAAAAGAGCATTGAATTCAGTGATAAGAAGCTCAGGGGGAGGTCCTGTCAAAGTTTCAGGGCTTCCCAGGAAGGTCACAAAAACAAGACGAGTGTGCTAGAAATGTGTGTGCGGAAAAATTACTCAGGATCGCTGTCTAGTGGTCGGTCCCGGTACTGCACTTACGCACACTTCACACACTCGGCTGGTCTGCGCATGTGCAGGACAGTCTGCTTTATGTCAGGCAGCCACCCTCCCCTCCCCCACAGCCCAACCCGAAAAATTGAGATGTTAGTTAAGTATTTATTCCTATTATTGAGTGAGATTACATATTTTTACTTGGCAGCTGGCACAACAGCTAAGCTTGGAGCACAGTTATTGCAAAATAAAATAAATAAACAGTAACAACAATAACGATTGTTAATATTGTTATACTTTATAGCGTAACCTATTTATACTAATTTTCTGTATGCAATTTCAAGTGCAACTAATATAGTTGTGCATATAGATAGCCACCAAACTCCATACATTAGATAAAAATAAGAGCCACGATGTTAACCAATTAACAGTTCAAGAAAAAAGCAGACATCCAAGAACTTGCTTTGTTACTTTTGCGTGGCCAGAACTACAAACCCCAAAGCAGAGCAAACCCAAAACATCAGAGAAAGTACAATACTTTTGTCAAGGAGTGGTGCTGCTGCTTTGCGATCGCTGCCACCATAGTGAACGCGCTACCACATTCGTGCACACGCACACATGCCACACACCTGTTTTCCACGTCCTGTCAGTCCACTCCGTCGGTCCACATTTATTTCGTTGGTCAGCCATCACGGTTGGGTGCGCACTAGATCGCTGTTAAACCATCTTCTACGCCACAGTCCTCGTGTTCAACAAACATTTCTCCCGAACTCGCCTACCATGCACAACTCTCCACTTTCAAACCGAGCGCCGCTGTTACTTCCGGGTTTTTAGCGCCAAGCACTTGACGCTAGCGTGTGACGTCATGGCGAAATACTAGGTTTTAAAATAAAAATTTTCTTTTTTTTGTACAGTCTAAGTGCATGGGGTTATGATAGATCGAATGAGTATACCTTTATGTACTCACTAACATTTATGTTGATCATAAAATGTTGTTTTGATGAAGAAAACTGTTATTTTTTAGAATCAATTGGCTTAGGGCACTTGGGCAAACTACGGCCCGGGGGCCACTTGTGGCCCGTTAAACGTTTCAATCCAGCCCCCCAAACTTGAAAAAAATTAAATGAATAAGCCTTGTTAATGGTTTATTTTCTAAATACTGTGGTTTTTCAAAGACATATATATTGTTGTAATGCTTTTGTTCACTTTCGTTTAAAATTAAATGTATTTTAGGACTCATTGTGCCCCCCCCCCCCCTCCCAATCAAAAAGTTTGCCCATCCCTGGCATAGTGGATGGGCCGAGGAGTTTAAAAGGCACACATCATGCATTTTTCAGTCAGTTTTAGCCAGGGCTTGGTATGGGGAAGACCAGCTGGTTTACATGTAATCATTAAATTTTCCCAAGTTTTATTTAAGTTAATTGGACAAAACAAAAAAACGCAATATTCTTCTGCCAGAGAGTATGTAATATTCTTCTGCCATTTTATTGTAGAGGGCCATTTTGAGCCCCTAACAATATTATTCAACCAAGAGATCATGAGTCGTCGCCCACTTACTTTCTGAAGTCAGCTGGGATGTCACGGCTGTGACCCTCGTGAGGATAAAGTGGTTCAGATGGAAAAGTAGGACTAAGGGCTTTTTCTCAGGTTTCCATGCGCAAATCCATGTATATTAGGTTAATTGGAGACTCTAAATTCTCTACTCATCAAATGACATTCGTGACCCTGATGGATAGATAAAATAGATTATTAATCTGCCATGGGAAGTCCAAGGTGTCTGGTAGAAAGAAATGCATTCATACACTCATTACACAGTCAACCAAGCAAAGACACAAAGCCTAGGGCAGGGGCGGGCAAACTTTTTGATTGGAGGACCACAATGGGTTCTAAAATATGACAGAGGGGCCGGACCAGGAGCAGATGGATGGAGTGTTTTGGAAACCTCACCTCATCTGAGAAAAAAAATACATTTAATTTTATATGAAAGTGAATAAAAGCATTCCAACAATAATATTTGTCTTTGAAAACCACAGTGTTTAGAAAATAACACATTAACAAGGTTTATTCATTAAATTTTTTTCAAGTTCGGCGGCCCGGATTAAAACTTTTAACGGGCCGCATGTGGCCCCCGGGCCGTAGTTTGCCCTCGCCTGGCCTAGGGCATAAACACATACATGTAATATCCAATCCGCTTATTCTCACAAGGATAGCGTGCTGGAGCCTACCCAGCTGTCAACGGGCAGTAGGCGGGGCACACCCTGAAGTGGTTGCCAGCCAATCGCAGGGCACGCAAAGACGAACAACCATCTGCGCTCAAACTCACTCACAAATGCAACCTCCACACAGGAAAGCTGGGTCCCGGGATCGAACCCTGCACCTTGGGACTGCGAGCCGGATGTCCTAACCAGTCTTAACTCATTAAATACCAGCCATTTTCACTGGAGCAACCCACTCAATCCCAGAGTTTTCCTGGGTTTTGACTAATATTGCAAGGCCCACAGAATATTGTATTCTAATGCTATATAGACATGGAGCACACCCGAAGAAAGATGAGACTCTCTTCTTTCAACAGAAAAAAAATGTTTGTTCCTATCTTTTTCCATTCTTGAACAATCGGCATTTGAAAATAGCTAAATTTCATGAAAACTCCAATCCCTGGGGAAAAAACTGAGAAAATGAGCTTTTTGTAAACTGATGCATTTTGACCATAATTTGAACTTTGACACTATTATTTATGGCTTTTATGACACCTCTAACATCTAAATAATGCATGCCTTCTATAAAATAACAAAAAAAAGCACAAAAAATATGTTTTTGATAAAATAAATTTATTTGCACATAACACTAAACGACTGAACTGTTGAACTATGTACAAAAATGAAATACATCAGTGTCATACATACTTTTTTTTTGTGTGATATAAAATAAAACAGTTGCCTTGATGCAAGGGCACACAACATAGTTCACACCACATTCTTGTTTCACTCCGTTTGCCTTTGCGCAAACAGACCCGACACTTTCGTTGTGGTCTGGCTTTGCTGGTCCGTGGAAAATAGGCGAGCTTGTGTTTGTCCACTGGGGTTTGTGTGAAAATAATTGTCTGGGAAGTGATTGCTGGCATCCGCGATGTGCTGCAGAAGCTCATCCGTGAGAAACAGCTGCAGGAAATCAGCTGGCTCCTCAGACTCCAAATGGGCAGCGGCATTCAGTGGTCCAGGGGTTGCTGTAAAGTCGATTTTCCTCGGTTGCCATCCAGTGTGACGCCATCCGGAACCACTGCTTCCTGATGCACAACCTGTAAATTACAGAAATATAAACAATTGGAAATATATATTTATTGCTGCATTTTATTGCTGGCGTGTGAAGTTTCATATTATAATTTACCTTTCTTTACACCAACAAGACGAGGAGGAACTTTCTTGCCGCGGGATGCACAATCTGTGAATTTTAGAAAGTATGCATGATTACCACACCATTCAGTATTGTTGTTTCCTCGTCGGGGAGGAGATACGCTCGCGTCTAACTGCACATTTATGCGACATTTTCTGCCCGCAAGATGCATGATATGTACAATAAAAGCATGAGGGGTAAAACCACATGTTCAATGGTAACTTGCGAGCGCTTACCTCCTCGTTCGGGGGGATCTGGTGAGGACTCTCAGCTGCTTTGGCTATTGTCCGAAGGCAGGCGATGCAGGCCGCAAGGCACGCGCACCCTCTTTAGACGCCTGTTTGTTGTGACGATGACGAAGCGTCATCCTCTCAACCAAAGCGTCTCCATCGCCTTGATGCTTTTAGGAAGCTTTTTTTTACAAAAACGCATTCCTCGATCGTCATTTGCTTGGAGGATTTCATTGCTAACGCTACTAATGCGACTGCTGCTAGTGCTGCCGATGCTGCTGCTACCCACGCTGCTCTCCACACTTATAAGTCTACCCCAGGATCCCGCCCCCCATTTGTACCTCTGGCGCAGATTCAAGGCGGATCTTTTGCACCTCTGCCCCCTGCTGGGTGATTTTTACATGATTCACAATGCGGACAAGGCTGATTCTCAGTCAGAGGTTGCATCAGACCCTTATGTACACTATGACGTAAAAAAGACAGGAAACGTACTTATACGTCTTTGGTAGAGGGCGCCATTGCATTAAAAGACGTCTTTGTACGTCTAAGGGAGTAAATGAGTTGAACAAAGTACAGGGTCCTTCACCTGACTACAGATGATCTTCTGGGGACTTTATTTGGTTTTAATCACTTTTGGGGTCTGTATCTATGCACACTCCCTGGTTTTGCTACCTTCCCGGGTACCACATACACACTGCTTAGTTTCTCTGCCTTCGTGGGTACCACATACATATTGCTTGGTTTCTCTGCCTTCCTGGGTACGACATACACACTGCCTGGTTTTGCTACCTTCCTGGGTACCAGTCACACAAACGTCAGACGACTCAGCACATACCGACTGTCTCAGCACTACACACTTTCACTCCAAGGCAGTGCTGTGAACCAACTTACTGACAAGAGGTAGTATTTAGAATTTTAAAAAGTGCTTGAAAGGTTTTGTTCATGTAAAACCAACAGATTATGACATTATTATTATTATTTAAATCAGTATTAAACAGCATCAGCATAGGTTAAAGATATTATACAGACTATATACGATAAAAAAATACTAAACCACCCTTGCTTTTCCGTCATTTCTTGTATAAGTTAACACACAGATGTATAACATTTGTTTATACAAATATAACGATTAAAAAGTAGCTGATTAGAGTTTTAATTTTGTATTCATTAATCTGTAATAAAAATGGACATATTTTGGTTAATAAAATTAACAAGAAATAAAAGTAAAGGGTGTTCTAATACTTTTTTCAAGATTGTCCTAACATACATTTAATGTTTACAGTATATGTCTTCGGAAGAAGCGCAGCATTAGATTTTTTTTTTTGTTCTCTCTGTTTGACTTCTGAATTTGAATTTCTGTCACAGATGTGCTTGAATTCTATTTTGGATGATTTGTGTTAAACTGCACAAATATTTGAAGAGCCATAGAATTCAAGAATCACACCAGTGCTGCTACTCCTCCGAACGGGTGAACGCCCTTGATTAACAACCTGCGTTGAGGTGGCTTTTGAGATTCGTGGTGTGGGAGAAAAATCTCTGAAGGCATTCTTAGACTTCAAGAGAGGGTCCACAATTTTCAAAGATTCACTTCCGTCTGAATCAGAGGCCTCACTTGTATCCGGAATATATTCATCTCCACTGTCATCTGAGTTGGAGTAATAATGCTTATCCATTCCAAAGTCAGCCTGTTTTTTTAATCTAAAAAACAACAACAACGAAATATAAAGGATAGAAGGCAGGAGACCAATAAAATATATGCAATTTGCTTGTAAGATTCCCTGAAATCTATATGGGTTGTTTACCTGTATACTTTTGGTCCTCCTGAGCCTTGGGATAGTAATATGGTCTGGGTCTGAGGCGCAAAGTTCAGGGGCAGGATTTGACAATGATTCGTCAGAATCTGTGTCGTTATTCCAAGGAAGATTCAGCCCATATTTTTTGTCCAAGGGAGGAGACTGGGTTGCATCAGAGTCCAAGAGAAAATTGAGAACCCATTAAATACTTAATCCCCAGAGGAATCTGCACAGAAAAAGGTCTTAATTCTATTTGAAAAAAAAAAAAAAACTAAAATATTGATGAATGATATGACAAAATAATGTAATAACAAAATTAATTGACCGTAACAAAAAGCTCCCGGGAGGAAAACTACATTAAATGTTTTTTTAACAGGGCAGTGAAAATATTGGAAAATAAAAACGATAATAAATAAAATAATATAAAAAAAGAATTCAATGTGTATCGATGGACCCATATGAAATACTTATATCGCTATGTACTTATCAGCCATATCGCCCAGCCCAATATGTAACTGCAACTTCAAAACCTCGGGCCATAACAGGATTGTAACATGGGATGCATATCTTCATTCCTAAATTTGTAGATCCCGAGGAGGCTGCTCAATGGTCCTGGTAATCTAAACCTCAACCAATTCGGTCACAGCCAATGTTCTCCATCCTTGTTAAGAAGTTTTGAAATGATTTAATAGATATACTATTGCAAACTATACCAGAATTTTAGACATTTTAAACTTTTGATCACAATTTTACCTATTTTCTAAAAATCTGAAGAATCCACATGCCAAATCACCTGCTGTAGACACATAGGTTCTGTTCTGACAGATAATTCAGTTACAGGTTGTGTACTTAAAGCCAATAAGAGGGCAATGCAGCAGTCGACAACCTGACGAAAGCTTAAGTCTCCCAATGAGAGAACTGTAGTGGCTGGTAGGTTCTTAGATTGTAACATAGTAAAGACATATACTAGGCATAACTGTATATCATATGATGATGAGGGAAAATATTATTAGCTACGATTTATGTCCAGATATATTAGAAAACTTGTCCAACCAGCACAGGTCTATCTAACTGTAATTTTAACATCTCAAGACACGACAGGATGACCACATGATACGCATACCTCCTTTTCAGAGTCTGTCAAAACTTGAGAAGGCTGCTTCGATGTTCTGGTGGCATCAACCTCAGCCGATTCAGTCATTGTCGGTTGTCCTCCATCCTAATGAACAAGTTGAATATTAATTTAATGAATTAAAAAAAGAAAATGGATCAGAATTTTACACATTTTAGGCTTTGGCCACCCAAAACAAAAACTAACAAGTTCACGAATGAAACAAAACCAATTACTTTAGCGCATGACAATTAATCTTCAGTAGAGATATGTTGTGACTGATATTTCAGTCACAGGTTGTCTTTTGAACGCCACCAGGGGCGCAATGGAGCACAGGACAGCCAAAAGTCTTCTTGTCGGACACCTGTAGTGGCTGGTAGGTTCTAAGATTATAACATAGTAAAGGCACATACAACTCCTAACTGTATTTCATATGATAATGAAGGAAAAGATGATTAGCTATGATTTATGTCAACAATAAAAATGGCTCTACGGGGTCCCCACAAACACAAACCTGACAGTTGGGTGTCAGATGGCCAACATACCTGACACGCAATTCAACTCAACTGGACCCCACAACACAAGAAAAAGCTGAGTGAGCCTCAAACCAGACATACACATTCACTGACAAATATCCTGTGACACCAGATATATTAGAAGTCTTGTCTAATCAGCACACGTCTATCTAACTGCAATTTTAACATCTCGAGACACGACAGGATGAGTACACGATACGCATACCTCCATTTCTGAGTCTGTAAAGCCTGGAGGAGGCTGCTTCGATGTTTTAGTAGCATCATAAATTTATTGAATTAATTATATTTGAGGTTGGATTAGATTTTTACACATTTTAAGCCTTAGCCACCCAAAACAAAACATAAGCTCATGAATGAAATAAAACTAATTAATTTCGCCCATGCCAATTAATCTTCTGTAGACGCGTGTTGTGACCAGTGTTGTTTTTGGCAGGCATTTTAGATTTTGTCCAAGTCATTTGGACAAAGTGCTGATTTGTTTACATCACATTTAGTCATCCCAATTCGTTATAGTTTTAGTCCAGTTTTAGTCAACGAAAACTAAAAAAAGGGTTTTAGTCCAGTTTTAATCGACGGAAACGCAAAAAAAGTTTTACCCTAGTTTTCGTCAATTTATTCACAAAGGTTTTAGTCCAAGCGGCACGGTGGCCCAACTGGTTAGCAGGATGGCCTCACAATATTGAGGTCGTAGGTACGATTCTGGCTCCGGCCTTCCTGCATGGGTTTCCTCTGGGTAATTCGGTTTCCTCCCATATTCTTAAAACATGCATGGCAAGTTGCTTGGACACTCTAATTGCCCCTAGGCATGAGTGTGAGCGTGGATGGTTGTTCGTCTATGTATGCCCTGCGATTGGCTGGACACCAATTCAAGGGTGTACCTCGCCTACTGCCGAAGACAGCTGGGATCGGCTCCAACACCCCCCGCGACCCTAGTGAGGAGAAGCGGTACAGATAACGGATGGATGGATGGATGGGTTTAAGTCCATTTGAGTTAAAACAAGGCATTCAAGGTTTCCACCCAATAACAAAGACTTTTGGATGGACTACAAAGGATTCTTCATTACAAACAGAAAAAAGTGGCAACAGTGGAATCAATGCTCACTGCTCCAAAATAAGCAGAGAAGCAAAACATTTTGTTGGGCAACTGTTGTGGCTTTATTTCACTAAAAGCAACATAAAATAATTTATGAACCACATGCTAACAATTTTGTCTCGTCAACGAAAAAAATTCATGTACATCACGTCATGTTTTCGTCATAAAAGAACCTCGTTTAGCTTGTCATCGTCATTAAAAAAGGGGCGTTAACGAAGTATTTTCGTCATAGTCATCAGTGACGAAAACAACACTGGTTGTGACTGATATTTCAGTCCCAGGTTGTCTCCTGAACACCACCAATTGGGCAAGGGGGCGCAGGAAAGCCTGGGGTCTTCTATTTTTACAGTATAGAAAGGCTAAATATCAAATTGAAACAGTGTTTTATATCATGAATATACAGGGTTGGTGCTGGTTCTGGTAGGGAAACCACAACATAAAGATGTCCTTAATTAGTCCCACAATGGGGATATTTGCTATATGGCATATGATGGCCTAACAGGGCCACCGCCCAGAAAAGAGTAACGCAGAACTTTGTAATACTGTCACTCCCTGACCAGTTCGTTGTTCCTGAAGAGCCAAACTTTGACTCAGACCCACAAATTTGAATTACAGATAGTGGACAATGGAGAACTCCCCCAGTCAGTCAGCATGTTCAACTTCCATAGAAACCTCAACATACATTTATTAGATTGCCAAACTAATTGGAAACTACATCACCAGAACACCACAAGTGGGCTCTGTTATTGTACTTAAAGATGCATCTTACAAACCTGTGTTCTCCAAGGCCAGCTGGTCCATAGTCTTAAGTTATTTCTTCGCCAACATCAATGTCTCGGAGCGCAAACAGACAGAGGTGTGGTCTGTCCTCTGTTGTCTTCTTCTTCATTTTACAGTTGGGGTGCATGTGGTCATCATTAACCAGTCTTCCCAGACTGCCATCTTCTTGAGCGGCATCAACACTTAAAATAGATTTAAAAAAAAAAAAAACAATTATTCAATCAATGTCAGAAATTAATCTTTGAGACAATCTTGTGTACACAAAACATAAAAATAGGAAATCCACAATTTTTAAATCTTCTAAATCAAATCATACAAGAAATTTCTATTGGAATCAGACCCTATTAACAGCTTGTCTTTGAGACTTCATGGTCTATATTTTCATTTGTACAGATTCAACGCATGAATAAAAGTAATTACCGTATTTTCGCAGTCATAAGCAAACAAAGCGCCCTGTCAGTCGATGCGTCCATTAAATGGACAAAGTACCACTCACGTCCATCAGCCCTTGTCATCAACGAGCTGTTGGAAGTGCATGTTAGCACACCCTGCTGGGCAAAGAGTGAGTTGTCCATGCTTACAATCGACCGTGACAAATACACCATCTGACTATAATGTTTGGGTGATGGTGTTGGAAAAAGCTGGACAAAGGGCAGCTGTCCACAATGTTTTAGTCTGTCTTATCATTTATGTTATTGCAAGCAAGAAACGTCCCAGGTTTAGACAACAGACAAAAAGTCCAAAGCATAACAGCACATCTCTTTAAACAGCCATGCAAATCTCTCTAAACAGCTATGGGATTGTGGGTCTCTGCTCCCAGAATGCATTGCTTGAATTAGCTAAGGCTGAGTGGCTTTTGTATTATTTTCATTTTTTTTGGGTATATTGATGGCATGAGAGATACATGTTTGTGTTAATCTTATTTCTATGTTTCATTGTTTGCTTGTATGATGAGTTTTTTATTTTTTTTTGAAACCGTGACTCTAAGGAGTGTGGTGAGCAGCCAAGTCCCTCCCCTGACGTTGCTTTGTAGGCTATTGCCAATGCACCTAATATTGGCCTGAGCCATTGTCAGCTATTGTCAATAGAGACTTGGCGTCTGCTGCAACAATGGGGTGATTGCTCATGTTATTGGGGCATAGTAGGCTGCTATCGGCTGTGTCAGTGTGGGCAGCTCTGCCAAGTTCATGCTATGCTAACAGCAGCTGTGCTATCGTCTTGTCAGGCGGTGCGTCCAGTATATGTTACAAAGACAGAAATAGCGGCCTCAACAGGTGTTGCGCCCTTTGACACGGCGCGTCTTTTGGGTGCGAAAATACGGTATACATTTTTGCTTAGAGAATGATTTTTCCCCAAACACTTATGGGATGAGTATGTGTTTATTTTTTTAAATAAAAACAAAAATAAGATAACATCTCAATCTTTGCCTCACCTCCAAGTTTTTTCTTGCCGGCGGAAGTCAAACAAAAAGACAGTGCCTCTTCCATCCATCTTCCTGCGTTGAGATTTATCAGAATCTATCAATTTTCCTCTGTACTCCATAATAAAGAATAAAGTCGTCTTTCCTGAAAGGGGCCTTGGTAAATACTCCTCGACCTAGTTAACAGGGAAATCAAGATAGCTTCGTCATATTTTTAAGCACACAAATAAGGAGTCATCATATTCATTTGGGCCACTATACTAATGTAGGGTGGTTTGAAACATTGCTTCTTGTGAGGGATAGAGCAGAGCCCTTCTTTATGATTTTAAAGGAACAGACCAGCCAAAATTCATTTTCCAGCATTGCATTAGCCAGTATGTATTAGGACTGAAAGTACAAATGTCAATGGCACCTGGTTACGTAAAAAAAAAACTTTAAGATTATTTAGTTTCATAACAATGACATACACTGTATACACAGTCATATTGGATCGCGTCACGTGATCTCTGTGACGTATAACGTGCTTTACACTAGACTATCAATATCGGACTTGTTCACTGGTCTATTGTGGTATAAAAATGCCGGAGGGCGTCATCAAGTACAGCCTTTATTTAGATAGAACTCCTACCATCAGGTTTCACGCTCACTGAAATAACTTGAAACTGACAAAAGAAAAGGTCAAGACACTCTTAATGTAAAATAACCACTTAAAAAACGATGTCAGCTTGGTTATCAGAAAACAATAATATATCTTAGCAAAAGCGTTAACATCATACCTTTAAATGAGTTTATATACTTCGCTTCTAACTCTGCAGTCTTGTCCAGACCCTTGACTGCATGTTCAATAGTATCCTGCTTTGGGGACTTCCTGCATCTCAGGGAAGGCATTGTTTATTCTATAAAGAAAAAAGACAGTTTTGTGTTGAGAATTATTAATACTATAGGCTAAATGGAGTTTTAACAATATCAGTGTAAGAAAAATAAATTATAAATTAAAAAAATATCAATCCCTCCATCCCAATTAATGATTTCAACCATAATAGTTTATATTGAAGTTTAAACAACAGACAGACAGATTTATGCAGTGTGACTACAAAAATCTTACCAAAATTGCATTCACAGTAACCTTTGCTTTAAGAATCATGTAATTAACCAGTGAACATCGTGTCTTACACAAAAATTAATGACAGAAATTATCATGGTACTTGCATTCTGTTGTTCTATAACAAAAGTGCAAGCTGTTAGCTCCGCAAAGCTAACGCAACAAGCTAGCGTCCCTCGTGCTCACATTCAATGCAAACCTGACCACCGGATGAAAATACGCGTCGGTTTAGTTCTTTAAATGAGTAAAAGCACCATGACGTTTTATAATTATTCAATGCTTAACTGGAGCTCGTCAATTATGTCGATGTAGGAGCACATGTTTGCTAGGCCAGTGTTGTAGGCCCACATCCATGGTGCTACTTTGTATAGTGTTTTCCACACAACTATCTCTAACCATGAACAAATGCACTCGAGGCATGTTTTGAATAAAAACAAACGAAAAACACTTACCTCTCCGTTTCAACAGCAGTTCGAACTTCGAAGTGGTGATATTCTCCAGCGTTAAGCACCTGCTCGAACTGCGAATAGGTCAAATTCAACAGCGTCTTTTTTCTGTCTTAATAAGGACGCGATGAGAGGAGGAGCGCTTGCCTTTTCGTCAGCACGCCCCGCGCGGGTGGTGCTGCTTTATCACTCTCTATCTGTGCCCGCCCGCCGGCATGTCGATAGAAAAATAATATTCCTTCAAACATTACTTTCATCTTCTTAACGTTTTGTAGTGAATTTAACAGGTTCACCACTTTTTTCAAATACACCAATGGAAAACAGGTCTTAATTGAGGAAACATACAAAGAGCGTCTCACAAACACCTTATGATGAGCCTGGACGTCGGTTCACTGGCCTGGTGGCAGTGGCTTGTAGACACTGTCACTGAGTGGGAACGGATCTCAAGGTGGGTCAAACTAACCCAAGCAGTGGATCGGTCCGTTTTTTAAATTTATTAATTTTTTTATTTTATGTATTTATTTATTATTTAATACAAGGGCTTCGGCTCACTACCAGTGGGCGGGACCAAAGAATTTGGGTTTCCTTTGAGCTAGGAGGCAGTCAAAGGCAGTCCAATCCCCGGCAACATAAAGCGCCTAGCTCTGGGGACATGGAATGTCATTTCTCTGGTAGGGAATGAACCCGAGCTGGTGTGTGACTAGACCAGTGGTTCTCAATTATTTCCTGTCATGCCCCCCCTACCAAGAAGAAAACAATTCGCACCCCCCCCCACCACAATTTTTTTTTTACATTTCGTACTAATGTACATGTTCTTTGCATATTAATGTTAGATTGTCAATAAAATATCTTACCTTAACAAAGCTAAATTGATAAAAAAAAATATCATTTTGAGAACGACTATTGTGAGGATCTCGAAACTCAGTACTCTGTGGTGCTAATATTGATGAGATGATAAATATGTTGAAGCCACAGAACAAAAAGATTAGATATTGTTTGGAAATTAATGACGTACATAACAAAGGAATATCAGCCTTGATTGGAGTACATTACTGCATTTAAATTTTTAATAAAAATGAAACAATTATTGATGTTATGACCACTATGAAGAATTTAAAAAAACAATATATAGGGATAATTATAGTTTTCATTTTGTTATGTTTAGTCTGTTCATGTTGCATTATTTTTATGACAAAGATGATGGTTAATCGTAGGTTTGTTGCCCAAATGTACCGTTACAACCTGATTAATGTTGAGAATGACGAACTCAAACTGGACACTAAAACGTAAAAACACATGGACTTCTTGCCCCTGTCCACACACGTGCACACACACACACACCATACACGAAGATCCGGGAGGTAAGGACGGCTGTCCTCTCCTACAACGAGGCAAGGGCCTCCACCAAGTCACCCCAGGGACAAGTTTTATTCCCTGATGGTCATCAAATTATGAGGATCTCATTCTACGCCGGAAGGGAGGAGGGGAATTTTTCCCTAATGTGAGGTTTTCGCTCCTCCACTGATGATCACACTGTTGTATGATTTCATTATGATGATCTGTCTTAAAGCCGTAAGGACATGATTTTTAAATCCACAACAGGGGGGAAATGTAAGATGGGCTGAGGATAGGTAATCAGTTTGTGTATTCATAATCATGTTTTTATACACTCATTAATGTTTAACACACACAGAGACACTTACTTGTTATTTTAACACACACACACACAGACACCGTATCCTGAAGATGTGTTTAGTTAAACTGACCTTGGGTTATGATTTTCTGCCTGCTGGAGTCCCTGGTGATTAGTTATTGATGCTTTAGTTAAACTGACCTTTATACCGTGAGTTATTGATGTTTTCTGTCTCTTGGTGATTAGTTGTTGATGCTTTTCTGTCTTCTGGTGATTAGTTATTGATGAGTTAGTTTCAATAAAAAGGCAGAACGGAGGGTGAGAGTCAGAGGGTGTGCGGGATTGAACTGGCAAGACGGCTGTTTCGCCTCCTGGCTCCCTCTCCCATTCTGAATGGCACAAAACGAAAACTTTAGTAAGTTATTTCAGTCTAAAAAAAGGCGTCAGGGCATTTTTAAACCGGACAGTAAGTCGTCACTGTCTTGGTTCCTTTTTGTGCCTTGACCCATCCCGGAATTATTGAAAGGATGCAGTCCTATTTACAGGCCCCAGTGACACCCCAGGTTTCTGTTGTTTGTACGAGGGCGCTTAATAGGTACTGCTATTCACAATCGTCTTAGGCTGTTTCTTTGCAGAAGTTTATGGACAATGTGTAGTGCTGTAGGATGCAGTCTAGAGCATTCTTGACATTGAAGCTTTTGTTTCCAGCAACTGCTAATGCGACCGTGCATCAAACATGCAAAACACAGACTCTTGCTCCTCAAGAAGTCAATCTTATCCTTGTGATGCTTTCTCCTAAATTCCTTACAAATTGTGAGACTGTTGCTCTCCATTACAATTAGCACATGGTTTGGCAATAGCATCCACTGAAACAGGTTCTGCCTTTGGCGTGGTGGTTTTGTTGTTTTCCATCTTGGCGGGCACAATGACTGTTGTGAAGACTTTCTTTGATTTTGGTGTTTCTGTGTGTTGTGATTTTGTTTTCTGTTTTATAGAATCTTTCGTGCTTGTCAACAAAGTCAACAAAATCCTTAAACTTCACTCTTCTATTTGTTCTTTCTTGGAGATTGCAGGCAAATTTTCTCCAAGATTCTATAAGTCTGTATGGAAGTTTGTTTGCCAATGCCTTTATATTAGCCATGTTGTCCAAGTCCTCCATGTAATTAACATCTGCCATTATGTTCAAACAGCCCATAAGGAATAATGTGAAAGACTGAAGTGCAACACCATCTTCAGACTTGATTGTTGGCCAATCCATGGCTTCCTTTAAATATGCTTCTGCTATCATGAAGTCATCACCATAAAACTCCTTCAAGATTTGTTTTGCTTTGGTATATCCTGTCAGAGGTTCCATATGGATGCAGCTCTTCACCAACTCATGTGGTTGTTCACTAGTATACTGCAGCTAAAATTGAAGATGATCACGGTTATCACTTGTACGGCCTTCAATCCCATGTTCAATGGCACCTATACAGGTTTTATAATGCAGAGGGTCGCCTTTAAACGTAGGAATGGAAAGTTCGGGAAGTAGCGATGCTTTTTGACTCTTTGCTAAGTATTCTGCGACACTGGCTTGCTGTGAGATTGCTTGGCAAAGGCCATCAAGCACATGTCCCTGTTGTTCTCTACTTTCTGTCTGATGTGGAAATCTAGCCATTGGAATAGTCGAAGTGGGAGCATTTCAGGTCAACACTGCTTGTTGCTCTGATAGGCTGTGATGGTAATTGAATGTTTTTCCTTGTTTAAATTGTAACACACTCATCAGGAATGTGGATACCATCCTCCTGGGTATTTTCATATCTTCTCAAGACATCCAATTTAGCATCAGACTCAGGGAGTGCCGTTTGCATTGCATGCATTTGCTTCTTTGCCTTAATTGCAGCTTCTTCTTGCTCAAGTGCCAACCTTTGTTGTAAATCAGCAGCCTTTGCCTTTAAACATGCTCGTTCCATTTGAGCCTTTAATTTAATTGAAGACGTTGACAGAAGTGAGCTTCTGTCTGTTAGATTCTTTACTTCTACTTCTATGGGTGTAGTTAGTTGATGCAGATCTACTATCATCAGGTGATATTTGTTTATTGCATCCTTCCTCTGCACGTTTCAAAACGTCCTTCTTCCATTGCTCACATTTCCATTAATTACATTTTTTGGATCAAACCAGTTATTTTGGTCATCGGCAAAATCCTCTTCAGTCTTTAAATTTTGCACACCGGAATTGAGGTCCACAAATTCTTGCTCCATGCCGCTAAAGCAAACACGAAGCTCAGTTTTTTACAGCGTCAACATTTGCATCATCCTCCATCAATTGTTCAATTTGACGTTGCATGGAGGTCAATTGAGCAAATTTGCACCTGCGTGCCTGCATCCGTTTAGGCTTGTGATCTTCTACAGCTTTTCTCCGTCATTTTTAATGTCCGCTTTCCACTGTCTTGTTCCTCCATGTCAATCCACAATCAAGCAAACAAAAACGTCAAACTGACTGTAGCGTCTCAATTTGTAGGTCAGCTGAATGACGATCAAAGTTTTAAGCAGTTTACTCACGCACCTGTTACGTGCACGTCCTTGTTAACTCGCGATGCTTGTCAAGTATGGACGCATGCTAACAGCTAGCAGCTCATTGTCCCGACTGGAAAGTTGCTCCTTAGCTGTGATGTGCCTAGGGTTACACTATCTATCATTAACAAACACAGCCAGCCCTCCTCTTTCCTCTTACCGCTTTCCAGTGTCCTGTCCGCAAGTAGTATTTGGAAGCCGTCAAATTCCACGACGGTGTCCGGCGTTAGGTCTGTTAGCCATGAATCCGTGAACATCAGCAAGCTAGCTCATTGGAAGTTCCTCTCGTGCCGCGTCCATTTTCTTGGGAAGGTATCTAACATTTCCCATAAAAACGGACAGGAGGACGGGGTGGTCACGCCTCCTCTTTGCCTGGCGTTTCGCCCCCGCGCGACATCCCCCGTCTCTTCCTCCTCAACTCGTGGGGGATATCGGGTCTCGCTCCGGGAGTCGGCACGGGGTTAGCACGAAGTGCTAACAGCTGATCTCTTGTGTAAACGATTGATCCGTAGCTCCCAGTGACATCTCCGGACACGATCACGCAAAAAACAGCCCCCAGCAGCAATAAAACCACCGCAATTTGGATGTCCATTGCTGCGATGAGGTAAAATAAATAAAACTGGGTAAAGGAAAAAACACGCGAAAAAGGCTCAAATAGTGAGCCGTGCTGCTTTAGCAGGTAGCCACTCGCGTGGTGACGGAACCGTAAAAACAAATGTGGTCCCATCAAAATCTGATGGGATATTTAAAAATAAAAGCGTGAAAATTTGCTTATTTGTCTGTCGTCACCAATGATTAAAAAAATTAAAATCATTACAAAATCCTCAAGCTATCGTGATACCAGACAAGTTCTGCGGGACACCAGACCACCCCAGTTGTCCACAAAAAGTGGTCACTTCAAAATTTGATGTGGCATTTAAAAATAAAAAAATCACCTGAAATATGCACTGTGATCAACACTGATTTAAAAGAAAAATCTTTAAAAAATATCCTCAAACTATCGTGATACCAAACCAGGATTGGGGATACTAGACCACACCAGCTGTCCACCAAAAGTGGTCACATCAAAATGTGATGTGGCACTTCAAAATAAAAGTAGCCTGAAATTCGCTTATTTCACGGTCATCACCACTGAGTTAAAAAAAAAATAGCTCGAGCTATCGTGATACCAGACCAGTTTTGTGGGACACGAGACTACCCCAGCTGTCCATAAAAAGTGGTCCCATCGAAATCTAATTTGTAATTTCAAACTAAAAGTTGCCTGAAATCTGCACATTTCACTGTCATCATGCCTGACTTTAAAATTTCATTAAAAAATATCCTCTAGCTATGGTAATACCAAACCAGGTTTGGAGGACACAAGACAACACAGCTTTCCACCAAAAGTAGTCCCATCAAAATGTAAGGAGGCATTTTAAAATAAAAGAGCTGGAGCTGTCGTAATACCAGACTAGTTTTGTTGGACACTAGACGACCCCAGCTGTTCATCAAAAATGGTCCCATCAAAATCTGATGTGTAATTTCACAATAAAAAAAAAACCCACCTGAAATATGCACATTTCATTGTCATCAACACTGATTTTAAAATAATCATTTCAAAATACCCTCGAGCTATCGTGATATCAGACCCATTTTGGGGGACACTAGACAACCCCAGTTGTCCATCAAATGCGGTCCCACCAAAATGTGATACGGCATTTCAAAATAAAAGTAGCCTTAAATCAGCATACATCACTGTTATCAGGCCTGACTAAAATATCATGACAAAATATCCTCCAGCTATCATGATACCAGACAAGACATATTTCACTGTCATCACCATTGATTTAAAAAAATTAATTAAAAACTAGAGCTGCGAGCAGCTATAAAGGGCCCTCGCCACCCGGACAACGTTGGGGTACTGGCACGTTGGAAATGTGAAATATTTCCGAGAAATAACGTGAGGAATCTTCAAGAGGAATTTGCTTGTAGTTAAAGTTAGAGCAGCTTTTGTTTTCAAAGCCTCGTCAATGTTTGAAGTAAATTTGTTGGCAGGCACTACAGGTGCATCAAATCAAAGACTAATAGACTGAAAAACATTTTCTTTCCGAGAGCCATCACCATTCTGAACTCTCACACACATGCACACACACACGACCACCCTTACCTTGCTGAACAGCGACGTATTGTGTTGTATTTCTCCAATTTTCCATCACAATATTTATTCTCTTATTTATCTAATTTATATATTTGATTAAATTATTGTTGTATTGCACTGGAGAAGGGAGCTCCCTAATCTTGTTGCACACTGTACAATGACAATAAAAGGATTTCGGATTCTGATCAATTTAGAATGGCCGACTTCCTGTTCAATTTAGCATACGGCTCCATGAGACTTTTTATTAGGTCTTGGCTTTGTACACACTTCATCAAATTTTCAGTTTGGTGAAACAGAGATATGGGGCTGTTTTTTTTTGTTGTTTTTTTTTTTCTAGGGGGCGATAGCGAGCCATTTTTAAACAACTGTACGACAAAATAATAAAATATTGTGAATATTGAATCAACTCCCGGTTGAGTGGACGCTGGCACGTTTGGCTGCCACTGCTCACCGGTAACTCTCAGAAATTTTTTGGATCCGCTTGTTGTACCTGCTTTAGCAGTTTACAATCCCTCCAGTTACAGTGATTTTATTTATTATTATCTGTATGTTGAGCGATCCCGATTCTCATGAATGCCACCCACCGATTGCATAGTCGCTGACGCGTCTACTGTGGCTAAAGTTTAGCTTACCTATCAAAGTTAGCACCTGTCTGCCATGTGGACCCGCAGGCCAGTCTGCTTCTCGCACTTCTGCCTGTTCCTGTCATGTCATCAACCTGTGTCAGGACAACTTCAATCCACTGCCGCTGAACTCCGCTGGATTTACCGACACATGCCCGAGGGAAACGCACCACCACCACTGCTCCTCCTCCCGAACATCGCTCGTCGACCCTTGAAGGATTGTATGGCAATTACCGGCATTTTAAACATTTATGGGACAGAATGTCAATTATTTAATTTAGCAGGTTTATATTTACTGAATATGCTATGATCGCAAAATTCCGGACGAACTGGCGAGGCTGCCCGGCTCACCGTGGCTTGTCATCGGGACCGGGAGGCGGCGCAGGCGACGCAGAGAGAGGAAGCAGAAGCGGGGCTGCAGGTCCGGTGTCTTGCAACGGCTGCGACGGCAGCCCCATAGGCAACCACTGCCGAGTCTGTACCTCACCAACGCCAGATCCGTGGTCCACAAAATCGACGACCTGGGATTACAAATCCTGGGAAACCGCTATGTGCGAGACAGCAGTGTGATCGTCGTCACGGAATCCTGGCTGCACGCAGACGTCCCCGATGCTAGCATCCAGCTGGCCGGGCGCTCGCTACATCGCGCGGATCGGACAAGGGACACCGGTAAGAGACGGGGCGGGGTGGCTCTGTGTTTACGTGCATGAGAACTGGTGCGGCGATAGCACGATCGTCGAGAAGCACTCTTCCCCCGACATCGAGTTCATGTCCGTTAAATGCCGGCCTTATTTTCTCCCGAGGGAGCTAACGGTCGTGATTGTCACAGCTGTTTACATCCCTCCCGACGCTAGCACTAGCACGGCGCTCTCGCTACTCGCGTGCGTCATCAATAAACATCAGCGGGCCCACCCTGATGGCGTTCACGTAGTAGCGGGAGACTTTAATAAGGCCAATTTAAAGACTGTACTCCCAGAGTTTCACCAGCATGTCAAGTGCCCAACGAGGGGAGACAACACTCTCGACCATGTGTACTCGAACATCAAGCACGCATACAGGGCCCTCCCACTCGCCCCCCTCGGCCAGTCAGACCACCTGTCCTTGCAGCTCGCACCTGCATACATCCCTCTCAGGCGCAGATTCAGGCCCACCACAAAGACTGTGAAAACCTGGCGTGACGGCGCCATGAGTGAATTACAGGACTGCTTTCAAGACACAAACTGGGGCCTCTTTGATCATCAGGACCTTGATGTCTACACACATTGTGTAGTGGACTACATCAAGTTCTGCATGGAAACTGTGTCCCTACACAGGACTATACGGACCTTCCCAAATGCGAAGCCCTGGATGTCCAGCAGGGTTCGCTCTCTCCTCAAGGCCCGTGACGCTGCCTTCAGGTCAGGCGACAAAGCCCAGTACAGGGTGGCTCGTGCTGACCTGAGCAAAGGCATCAAGCTAGCCAAGGCAACCTACAAGGGGAGGCTGGAGGCCCACCTTGCCAGTAACAGACCACGGGAGGTGTGGCAGGGTCTACGGAGCATCACCAACTTCCGTGGCAGCAGCACGACCTCTGGAGACCCGAGTGCATCGCTGGCAGAGGAGCTTAACTGCTTCTTTGCTCGCTTTGACTCGCCCCAACCGTCACACCCCCGCACTTCATGCTCCAACTCCCCCCCACTCACCGTAGAGGAACACGATGTGAGGCGCGCGCTCCTGGCTGTTAACCCCAGGAAAGCTACTGGACCCGACGGAATACCAGGCAAGGTCCTCAAAACATGTGCCCACCAACTGTCACATGTATTCTGCAGGATCTTCAACCGCTCCCTGGCTCAAGCAGTCATCCCCTCCTGCTTGAAAACTTCCATCATTATTCCTGTCCCCAAAAAGTCACCAGCCGTCCACCTGAATGACTACCGTCCTGTTGCTCTCACACCAGTCATCATGAAGTGCTTCGAGAGGCTGGTTCTCCAGCACATCAGGGACTGCCTTCCTCCCACTCTGGACCCCTACCAGTTTGCATACTGGGCTAACAGATCCACTGAGGACGCCATCAACACTGCTCTGCATGTTGTGCTGGGCCACCTGGAACAACAGCAGAGCTATGCAAGGATGCTCTTTGTGGACTACAGCTTGGCATTCAACACAATCATCCCAGACATCCACGTCGCCAAACTTGACATTCTCGGCCTCCCTGCCCTCACACGCATCTGGATTAAGGACTTTCTGACCAACAGACCCCAGACTGTGTTGCTCGGCCCCTACACGTCCTCCACCTGCATGCTGAGCACCGGTTCCCCTCAAGGATGCGTGCTGAGCCCTCTCCTATACGCCCTCTACACCTACGACTGCAGCCCGGCCCATGGCAACAACACCATCGTCAAGTTTGCTGACGACGCGACAGTGGTCGGTCTGATCTCGGAAGGTGACGAGACAGCCTACAGAGAGGAGGTAAAGAGACTGACAGCTTGGTGCAAGGACAACAGACTGCACCTTAACACTGCAAAAACAAAGGAGATTGTCGTCGACTTCAGGAGGAACAAGACGGTGCCGCCCCCCCTCTGCATCGAAGGCGTGTGTGTGGAGAGGGTCCACACGTTCAAGTTCCTGGGAGTACAGATCTCCGACGACCTTTCTTGGACTCACAACACCACAGCAGTGGTAAAGAAGGTCCACCAGCGTCTGCACTTCCTGAGAGTCCTCAGGAAATTCAACCTGGACAGGAAGCTGCTGCTAGCCTTCTACCACTCGTCCATTGAGAGCCTGTTGACGTACTGTGTCTCCACCTGGTACAGCGGCTGCACTGAGGCCGACAGAGTGAGGCTCCAGAGGACAGTCAAAACAGCGCAAAGGATTATTGGCTGCCCTCTCCCCTCACTGTCGGACATCTACACCGCCCGGTGCCTCAGAAGGGCTCTCAACATCGTCAAAGACAATACCCACCCAAACTCACACCTGTTCGACCTGTTGCCCTCTGGCAGGCGCTACAGATGCATCAAATCGAGGACCAATAGACTGAGAAACAGTTGCTTTCCGAGAGCCATCTCCATTCTGAACTCTCACACACACACGAGAACACCCTTACCTTGCAGAACAGCATCGTGATGTGTTTTTATATACCCTATTCTGTACTAAATTCCATTGCACTCTCTTATTTATTAATCTAATTTATATATTTGTCTGTCTTATTGTTGTATTGCACTGGAGAGGGGAGCCTTCTAATCTCGTTGCACACTTGAGTACAATGACAATAAAGGGATTTCTAATTCTAATTCTACTACGCATAGGAATGACTGATTGTAGTCATGGTCTTTACTGATTTATGATATTATTTTCACATGCTAAAGTTATATTACTTAGTTTATAAATGTGTGAACATAGTATTTTCATGACCTACACTCACATTCACATCATACATATTCAGTCTGCACATTACAAACTGATGACAAGCCAGACAGCACTTCATGGACAAATATGACAAAGCACATTCTCCACATAGGACATAGAGATGCAAACATACCAAATTGGGCACTGGATTTAGTTTTAAAATCGCTGCATTGGCTCCCCGTGTGTTTCAGGATTGATTTTAAGGTTCTTCAATTAGTTTTTAAATGCCTTAACGGTCTTGGGCCATCCTCGCGGACCCTGAGGTCCTCTGGCACCGGCCTGTTAATTATTCCTCGGGTGAGGACTGGAACACATGGCGAGGCTGCATTCAGCCATTCTGGTCCTCGTCTATGGAATAGCCTGCCGGAGGACATCAGGTCCGCAGAGACTGTTGATATTTTTAAAAGGAGGCTCAAGACCAGACCTGGGCATTGCACGGCCCGCGGGCCACATCCGGCCCGCCGGGTGGCACTGACTGGCCCGTATGACAGACCTGGGCATTGTATGGCCCGGGCCACATACCTTTGGTTGACTCTGACCGCGAGTGTAAGGTTAATTGGAAATTTCAAAATAAACATACTTTTTAATTTCACCTCATTCATGGGCGAAAGCTGCACTGCTTTTATTCTGAAATTGTTTTTTTTTTTTATTCCCGCACAATGTGCGTCGCACATAATGACGTAATGCGTTTATCAAGACATGCGCGCGATTGAATCACAACAAGACAACGTTCGTCCTCAAAAATGTCCGCTCAGGCTACAAAAAGAAAGGTAGATGCCGAATGTAGAATTTTCAACAAAAATTGGACAGCGAAGTATTTATTTACTGAAGTTAGAGGTAAAGCTGTGTGTTTAGTTTGCGGGGAGCAGATCGCCGTGTTGAAGGACTACAATTTGAGTCGGCATTACCAGACGAAACATGCAGAGAAATATAAAAACGGCACCAGATAACAATGAACTGGGACACTTTTTCTCAAAATCACAGTTCAGTGACAGTCAATATGTTGTATCTTGCTTAATGTTTGGTGCAAAAAGACAATATTGTGATGTCTTTAAAATGCTCAGAACCTTTACACAACTATCCAACAGTATATGGAACTCAAAATGTGTTTTGAAGTGAATGTGACAGAATATGTTTACTAATATGAGTCACAAATAGTAAAAAATGTTAATATTATGTCTACCATTGTGTTGAGAAATTTGAATGAATACATTTTTGTAAGGCAACCTCATTTTTTCAGTTTATTTGGTATTTAGTTTCATTGCTTAACTTTAATGCCAGCTTGTCAAAACAGTGCTATTTACTGCTTTTTAAAAAAGAAATACAATTAATATTATGCAGAATTGAGTTCAGCCTTTTGGCCCGGCCCTCCACAATATTTAATGTTTCTTATGTGGCCCCATGGAAAAAATAATTGCCCACCCCTGCTCAAGACTCACCTTTTTTGTTTGGCTTTTAAATAATTTATCTTAGTCTTTTAATTCAGGATTGTCATTTTATATATTATCATTGTCTTTAATTTTTTTTAGCTTCTTTGTCTTTTAGTATCATCATTTTTCTTATATATTTTAGCTGCGTCGTTTTATATTATTGTCTTTTAATTTTTAGCTTCTTCTCTGTCTTTTAGTATCATAATTTTTCTTATATATTTTAGCTTCGTCTTTTTATATTATTGTCCTTTAATTTTTAGCTTCTTTTTTGTTTAGCATTATCATTTTCTTTTATATATTTTAGCTCCAGTGTTTCCTCAAGGGGGGCCTCCGCGCTGGGAGGTGTGGCTGGCCTTCTCACAGGGGGCTTCATCCCGGAGGCTCCTTAGGCCCGGCGGACCGGGGCCCTCTGCACTATGTGTAGGGTCTACCCCGGTCAGTCTGGGCTAGGGGTCTGTGTGTTGGCGCAGCTCCCTGTGGGCGTGAGCCGTCATCCCTCTCAGCGCGGATGACCTACCCTGGGTACATTTTCTCATATGGTTTCTCTGTGCCTTACCCTGTCTTTCTACTAAGATGGTTTATTAAGTTGTGTGAATGCGAGTGTTCTGTGTGTGTGCGAGTTCAGGCGTGTATGTGGATGTGTCTTGTGTTTATGTTGAGTGGGTGGAATGGGTTTTAGTTTTTCGTTGTAATTTGGATGTTTTTATTGTACAGCACTTTGAGCCGCATTTTATGTATGAAAAGTGCTCTTATAAATAAAATTTGATTGATTGATTGGAGGGTTCAAGGGGACGCCATTGCAAAAACACATTCTGAAAGACATAATTTGATTTTGGAGCACACATACATGCACACTGACAAGATTACAGGGGAATACCAGCAGAAGAGACGGAGAGACTGCCCGCCGGAGAAGGCCAGCCGTGGAATACCAGTCTTGGGGACCAGCTGGGAATCAACCATCCAGACAATGATTAATCTGGAGAGGACCTTCCCTTGGACGTAGACCCGTGCCGGGGGAAGAATGTGAGGCTGGGCTGAGATAACGCACGACTCTTTTCGACTGTGCTTGCCCAAGTACATTTTCTCATGAGATTAAGAAAAAGCCGCTCAGTACTATTTCCTGAACCTCCGCCCTATTTCCTACCTACCATTCATTTCAAAAGTCCTAGATAATGTAGTCGCCACTCAACTCCACTCTCATCTCACCTGCAATAACCCTTTCAGTCCGGTTTCCGTGCACTTCACAGCACTGAATCAACTCTACTCAAGGTCACCTCTGCTCTCCTCATTGCAGCTGACTCAGATTCATTCTCCATTGTCATCCTTCTTAACCTGACTGCGGCCTTTGACACCATCTCACACACCATCCTTCTCAAAAGACTTTCTTCCATCGGCATCACCCACACCGCCCTCAACTGGTTCCATTCATACTTCAAAGACCGCACTCAGTTCATCCAGCTTAAATATTTCTCATCAAAGTCCCTCCCAGTCACCTCAGGTTTGCCCCAAGGCTCGGTCCTGGCCCCCCTATTATTTATCATATACCTCCTTCCCCTTGGCAGCATTTTCCGAAAATTCAATATCGCTTTCCATTGCTTCGCGGATGACACCCAGCTCTAGTTCTCCTGCAAACCCAGCATATCACTCCCTCCCACCTCCGTCACCTCCTGTCTATCTGAAATCAATGACTGGTTTTCTAATAATTTCATGAGGCTTAACAGCGACAAAACAGAAGTTATTCTTTTCAGTACAAAATCAATACAATCCAAAGTTGGCAGTTTTCCCATTCCTGTTGGCCCCTCCATTGTTTTCCCATCCCCTCAGGTCAAGAGTCTGGGTGTCATCCTTGACAGCACTCTATCTTTCCATAAGCATAATAACACAACCCGGTCAGCCTACTTCCATCTGCACAATATCAGTCAACACCGCCCCTCCCTTTTTCCCTCATCCACTTCTATTCTGGTCCAAGTCGAGTCAAGTCAATTTTATGTGTATAGCCCTTAATCACAGTCTCAAAGGGCTTTACATAACCACAATCAACATCCACTGATCTTAACCCCCAGGAGGGCAAGGAAAAACTCAAAACCCCATTGGGGGAAAAGTGAGAAAACTTGAGAAGGGACCACAGATGGGGGGGAAACCCCCTTCCAGGATGACCAGGCTGCTTTGGATGCCAAGTGGGCAACATTTGACACATACAATGATGCTATACAATGTTAGATGAGATAATGTGAGAGTCAATTAAATGAAGTGCTGCAGGAAGATGACTTTAGTGGAGTGGGTCCTCATCCAGGACCGTAATCGCCATGGCAGCATATCCGAGGTTGAGCCTTTGATCTTGAAATAGTCAGTTTGGGGTAAATTCAGAACAGCCACTTCCAAGTGAATCACCATCACCTAATTCCCAAGCCGTGGAATTGGGAACAGAAAAAAAAAAACAGAAATAGTAAACAGGCCAACAAGTAGTTCAACGAAGTGCTGAAATATAGGGAAATCAGAAGAGGTGCTGCATGAAGACGACTTCGGCAGAGAAGGTCCCTCCCCGGTTGGTCAGTGCCGTAATCTTCATAGCAGGTCACCATCACCTAATTCCCAAGCAGGGGAAGAGGGGGCAGAAAAGAGGAGAAGCCGCAGTAAACAGGCCAACAAATAATTAAATTAGATGCTAAAGTATATAAATAAATGTCGCGCTGCAGGAAGACGACATCACTGGAACAGGTGCATGCCCAGTTTGTCAATGCCTTAAACTTCCTAGTGGGTGACCGTCACCTAATCCCCCAGCCGGGGAAAAGGGGGCAGAAAAGAGAAGATAAGAGAAAAAGCGGCAGTAAACAGGCCAACAAATAGTTCAACTAAATGCACAAGAGTATAAATGCGTCTTTAATAGTGTTTTGAACATTTCTACTGAGGTGGCGCCTCTAATACCTGAGGGTAGTACATTCCAAAGCATTGGTGCCCGAATAGAGAACGCTCTAGAACCTGTGGACTTCTTTTTGGCTCGCGGGATCACTAAAAGACCAGCATTTTGTGAGCGAAGGTTTCGGGACGGAACATATGGTACCACGAGGTCTAATTTATAGCAATCACACGGATTCGTTATATCCAACGGCATGTATAATTGCGTATCATCAGCATAACAATGAAAACTAATGTGATATTTCCGTATAATATCACCAAGCGGTAGCATCTAGTACCAATCCCTGCGGAACTCCGCGTGTGATCTTACAAAGATCAGAAGACGCATTGCCATGAATTACACGGTGCGTCGTCTCCGACAGATACGAATTAATCCAAGAAAGCGCTGAACCTGAAATGCCAACACAAGTTTCAAGGCGTTTTAATAATATGTTATGATCAAGTGTCAAAAGCGGCGCCAAGATCGAGTAAGAGTAATACAGTGAACCCTCGGTTATCGCGGTTAATGGGGACCTCGTAGCGGTTGCTGCTCGGGCCCTAATAATAATTTCTACAAAAACAATAGGGACCTCGCCGCCGTCGCAGCTCGGGCCCTAATAACAATTTCTAGAAAAACAATAGGGACATCGCAGCGGCCACTGCTCGGGCCCTAATAATAATAATAAAAATAATAATGATTTCCACAAAAACAATGGGGACCTCGTAGCGGTCGCTGCTCGGGCCCTAATAATAATTTCTACAAAAACAATAGGGACCTTGCCGCGGTCGCTGCTCGGGCCCCAATAATAATTTCTACACAAAGTCCATTGTGGTGACCCGCCCCCTTTTAAGTAAATTCAAAGTGGCCGACTTCCTGTAAAACCTAGCTCATTGCTCCAAGAGACTTTTTTGTAGGTCTTGGTCTTATACATACAGTGAACCCTCGCTACTTCGCGGTTCACCTTTCGTGGGTTCAGTGCTTCGCGGGTCTAAAAAATATTCGGGGGCATTGTAGTTTCGCCGAGCGGCACGACAGGGCGCTGGAGCGGTTAGACGGCCGGCGTGCGCCGAAGAAGAGCGTGGGCGAAGAGGAGAGTGGACGAAGAAGAGCACGTTCCCCCGGACACGATCGGTGGCGACGTTTCGCGCGGTTCGGACCGTACCAGAGCTCCGGCCGGCGTGCGTGGCAGTTAAGCCGTAGAGGAGCACCTTCCTGTTAAGGATGTTTCTATCAAAACAAGCCTGAACAAATGAATCAACCAGCCAAGATTGTCTGTCATTTACGCGCGGGGCAGCCCTCGAACTCCGAGGCGAAGCCAGCGTGTTCGACTGCACACATGGTTTTTATTTGCATCAGCATAAGCAATTTGAATATGCAATACATACAGAATGGAAAACTTGACATTTGACTCCATCCCACTTGCCCACCCTCTTCCTGCCTATTCTAACGGTTTCAGCTTACAAGACACCTTTTGTTCATACTTCTGCTTATTCTAACAGCAAAAGTTCACTCTGAACTTCATTTGACCTGTGTAGTGTATTTTCACAAGGCTTAACGTGTTGAACTTATTTTATGGCCATGACGATATTGTTGCTTTAGAAATACCAAGCCTTGTGTTGGACCTCCCTAAATGCAGAAGTTACAGCCTTAAGAGGCCTCGGGCCCCAACATTATCTACGAAGGGTTAAAGAGGTCATCAACACCCCAAGGGAGGTGTTTACAGAAAAGGGTTCTGGCGTTGGGGAGTCACATTCGCGAGGAGGCCGTACCTGGCACCCGTAGCTGTCGAAAGTTTAATTAGAGGCCAGAAAGATACGAATGCATGTGCAACAAAGGGGGCCTGTAAGATTAGTTATAGTTTGAAACTTGCTAAGATGACAAACTAAACAACAAAACTAACAGATGAACATACAAACTTAAATTTCTTTAACATATCCCACCTGTTTATCAAGTTTCAAATCTCATCATCAAAGGCTGTCGCTTGAGGGGGGAGAAAAACTACCCAAAAACTCAAAAATTCTTGGAGAAAAGGGTAGAAACCCATGCCCCGAACGAGAAGCCCAAAAAAATAATAACAATTAAAAGATAATAAAGCAAAGCTAATGCAGTTTTTGGTCCAATACATGTATGTACAAAATAAACCCGGAACATCAAACATTCACAACTGCAACTCTTTTCTGTGATGCAAGTTACATGAATCAGTGACCTTGAGCGTTTTTTCAGAGGCTGCAGGTTTTATTTGATGTGCGTGTAGTCAGCAGTCTGCGCCTGTGCAACTCGTCTGCGTTTGACGTTGTCCTGGTCTCGAGGTTGTGCGCTGACCAGGCACAGCCCTGCAAGGAAGTAGATGATGCATCTGGTCGACAGGGCAGTGCCCAGTTGCTGTTCGGCGGCTTGCTCCATCCTTCCGAGAGGGGTGTGTTTGCCACGGAAAACCCTCTTTCCAACTGTGGTCTTTTGTTGGTACATTGGAGTGTACGTGGTGGAGATCCTCTCCAAGGGACTTGCGTCGCTCAGCCTTCAGCAGGGACCGGAGAAGCTTGCACTGCGACTGATGGTTCCAGCCGCCACGCCCCTCGACCTTTGCTGCCGTCGGGGTCACTGCAATCACCTGATGAGGGCCGTCCCAGCGTTCACTGTCCCAACGAGGTCGTTTCAGCACCTTGAGGAAGAGTTGGTCTCCCACATGGACGTGGTTTATCTGTGGATCAAAACACACTGGCCAGTAATTGTGGTCAAACATGTCTTTCATGTGGACTGGGACAGATGTGCCAGTCGCTGGTGGTTCTGATGAACCTGAGAGTCTATGTGTGAGGCCATATAGGATAAAAAGGGGATAGTGTCCTTCCTTCGGCTGGCACTATCCTCATTGCTGTGATTGAAACACAGTCTGGCCATTGTCTCTTTTTTTTTTCTTTGTCTTGATAAGTCAGTTCCATTCGTGCGTTCCACAAGTCCTGCAGACTGTATGCAAAATGACGCTTTGAGTCAATTTTGCAACAACTGTCCCACTTGTTACAAACATTATTCACAAAATGCATCATTTTCACTTTAAATCACTCTTGAAATTCCAAATGTCAGGATAATTCGATTACACAACACTTTTTCCAACTGTTTTAACATCATCATGTGTTGTTGGAAACAACGTAATCCATTTTGAAAACACATTAATTATAACCAAACAATATTGCAACCCAAACAACTAACACTTTGTCTAAAAAAAAGTTTTTTGTTGAAAAGTCTATATGTGGGAACAATTTCATATCATACTTCCCCCTGTTGACACACATGTGTCACTCATGTTACTCCTCTACTCCTCAGCAATGTTTGCACCTTTTTTCTCCCAATGTGTGCATTCAATTAGTGGTGTATTTTTCCCTGGCGTGAGATCAAATTGTCAAGTTGATTTGCTGCGTGTGTGTGTGTGTGTGTGTGTGCGCATTACCCCTTGCTGCATTGTCTGCGAGGCAGTATTCAATTGTAATCGTTTCATTTTCTGTTCAGAAAATTTTGCATTTACAAATACTTATTTAGACGTGCTTTATGCACAACTTTTCTTTCATCTTTTGTGATTTTTTAAAACGCCGTTTGCCCAATGTCGACAGAACACATAAACATATATCTTGGCAGTCAGTCCAAATTGTAAAATGTTTTTTAGAAAACATCTTACAATTCTGGATCAGCACAGAAGTTTCTGCTGCTTGTCCTGCACATACAGATTTTAATATCCCTTGAAACAAAATGCTTTGTTAAAAAAAAAATTCCCACCCCTTTGCGGCCGTCAAAAAACTGTCTCTCCAGTCGGGAGAAAGGTGTCCAAGAGGTCAGGTCGCTGTTTGGTGGTAATTTGGACTCGGCTTCCACAGTCGTGTGGTGTGCCTTCTACTGGTGCGGGAAAAAGTGACGCTGGGCTGAGCGCACCTTATCAGTGTAATGTGACAATTAGGTCGCCGTGCAATGTGAATGTGGTGGGTGAAGGCTGCTTGATCCAATTGTTGTGACTAATATGCAAGTGATTTCATGAGCCCTGCGCGTCTGCAGCCACACAAGGTCATGAAACCATTTTTTGCAGTCACTGTTTGCTCAAATGGCTCATAGTAATTTGGTAGTGCTAATACATCTTAATCAATGAGTTCACACTTGACAAGTTCAAAAGCTTGTCAACCTCAAGTGTTCAAACATTTTTTTTTTCCTCAAATGTCATTGGCTTGTCATAAATGATGTCCAGCAATAGTCGTGTGATTTCTAAGTACTTTGCAATCCATGCCTGGCAATAATTGCGTACACCTATAAGGGACATCATTTACTTCTTTGTTATTGGTTTTAGGGCTCGGGCAACGCCTTCTTTTTGCTTGTCACCAAAAATGCGCCCCTTTTCAGTCAAAATGCGGCCTAAATATGTGACTTCCTTTTTTAACAGCTGCATCTCATCGGTTCAGTTTGATGACGCATTAAGTAATTCTCGAGGTCAAACATATGTTTAATATCTTCCTCAATGTCCTCACTGTTGTCACTGTCAGAGGGGGAATCCAGAGGTTTGGACATCAACTCGCAGTCCGAAGCCCCACTGGGGTCCCGGCCTAGTCATTCATTTTCCCAATCGTACACTTCCTTAAAACAAGTTCTCAAACCCTTCATTCATTATGTAAATTACTCGTCTTCTCCTTGGCCGCCCTCGTGTGCAAGCCTATCCTAGACGCTCACAGCAGAAAAAGAAGGGAGGGGGGGGGCCTCACTGTTCATACGCCAATCACGCGGTCCCCAGGCAACCAAGCTGCCAGGGGTTACGCCCCCTACCAAAGGCTCCAGTTTACTGGCCACTCCTCCCTGCCAATTTACGAGCAGGCAATCTCAAGCCAATGGCAACAGCTCCTTCCCCCTAAACTTTCCGCTCGTTCCAATTCACTTACGCTTTCCTTCTGGCATCTGCCCAACCTACTTTACCTCTCAGTCATCTCCAACCCCCTCTTAACTTTCCGCTCATCCTATTTCACTTACGCTTTTCCTTCTCAACCTACCTTGCCTCTCAGTTAGAGAACCAAATTCTGCCCCCGCACCTCAGGTTTGACACCACTTAAAATTCAAAATCAGGAAACACCTATGCTTTTGCAAAGATTCCTCATGTTCACTTTCAAAACCTTCATTCCATCTTTCATAACACCTACTTCTCTCTTTCAATTCATGCAACCAACTCAGTGTCTTACATCCCTCAACCACATAGGTTCTCATTCTGTTACTCTATACAGTTTTCCACTTGCAAATCTGCCTATGACACCTTTCTCACTTGCCCTATCATTTGGACTTCATCAATCCTTTCTATGGAACATTAATTGTTCCTTTCCCTTTTCTACACATTCTTTTTCTTTCTTTACACATTCCTTTTCTTTTCTTATTAACTTCCAATCTCTACACTGCAAAGTTTCCCTGGACTTTACTATACTACCCAATACCCCAATTTTAGAAAATTGGACCAGTTTGTCAACACCTAGGGTGTTCTAAAAACTGGTTTCTCATCAGTAGGACAGCAACTCAATTTTCCTGTTGTGGCAATTCTCACTTCAACTTTTTCAGGTGGAGATTTCTTGTCTATTACATCCACAACAGTCTGCTGTTTATAATCCTACTGTATTACATGGGATAAAATACCAAGTGGTATTAGTAATCCCCAATCGCACACACTCCAGCTCACTGACTCAACCCCCACCCTTTCTCTTCTTTGTTCTCACACACACACATAGTCAGACTCAGACATATACACGGGCCCACAAAACAACACACACAGTTCTCAACATTGAACAGCTACAAACGAGAAGCTAATCAATATTTTTCAATTTCAACTAACCTACATTTTTCCTTTATTTCAAATTCGGAAAGTTGACAGTTAACTTCCTTCATCAATTCTGCCGCCATTTCTGACAGTCTTAATTGTTATGGTGTCTAGTTATGGTTCCTCAGTGTTGAGAAAAATTCAAATTGCCTGACTTTGGGTTGAATACCAAGCTTCTACTCCCAATTTGGAGCGGGTATTCCTGGGTGTTTTTACTCACAACCCTCGGTCAGTTTTAGATTTCTCAAACGTTGGACATTCATACAATACACATACACACTCACAGATTGATCAGTTCTGTGTCTGTGAAAATAGATAAACTATTTTCGTCTTCTATAAATAACAAACGTTGTACTATCACTTCCAAATATAGTAATAATTACATCTGTACTCTACCAGAAATAAGGACCCCTAAATCTGTCTTCCAGAAAAAACAACAGTTAATTCTGTACTATCCGAGCAGATATAATCAACTACACTTGTACTCTCTACCAGACAAGGAATGCCTTAATCTGCCTTCCAGAATAAACAACAGTTAATTCTGTACTGTCCGAGTCTTCCAACAAGTCTTCCAAAATAGCAAAGTTAAATCTGTATTTCTTCCAGAAAATAGCTAAGCTAAGATGTACTATCTCTTCGGGTAAAGGAACTCCCTGAAACCCTACTATCCTTCAAAAACCCAAAAAAGTTTTTTACTATCTGTTGTATACAACCACTGACCTGTGACAATCTCTCCGCTGGATGAAGTCTGTGTTCTCTCCGGTGGAGGATGGCCGAGGACCGGCCTCCTGGAAGAGAGGACTTTTCACGATGGCGCCGTTTTCAGTCGTCGTCAATCGTCCACCGCAGATCACACGTTTTCATCCGGCATTCGAAGGACCAAGTAATGTTAAGGATGTTTCTATCAAAACAAGCCTGAACAAATGAATCAACCAGCCAAGATTGTCTGTCATTTCCGCGCGGGGCAGCCCTCGAACTCCGAGGCGAAGCCAGCGTGTTCGACTGCACACATGGTTTATATTTGCATCAGCATAAGCAATTTGAATATGCAATACATACAGAATGGAAAACTTGACATTTGACTCCATCCCACTTGCCCACCCTCTTCCTGCCTATTCTAACGGTTTCAGCTTACAAGACACCTTTTGTTCATACTTCTGCTTATTCTAACAGCAAAAGGGAGCATGTTCACTCTGAACTTCATTTGACCTGTGTAGTGTATTTTCACAAGGCTTAACATGTTGAACTTATTTTATGGCCATGACGATATTGTTGCTTTAGAAATACCAAGCCTTGTGTTGGACCTCCCTAAATGCATAAGTTACAGCCTTAAGAGGCCTCGGGCCCCAACATTATCTACGAAGGGTTAAAGAGGTCATCAACACCCCAAGGGAGGTGTTTACAGAAAAGGGTTCTGGCGTTGGGGAGTCACATTCGCGATGAGGCCGTACCTGGCACCCGTAGCTGTCGAAGGTTTAATTAGAGGCCAGAAAGATACGAATGCATGTGCAACAAAGGGGGCCTGTAAGATTAGTTATAGTTTGAAACTTGCTAAGATGACAAACTAAACAACAAAACTAACAGATGAACATACAAACTTAAATTTCTTTAACACTTCCCCGGGCACGGGCGGTGCCAAGCGGCCCCTAAGTTTAACCAAATGGAAGCTCCGGAGGAGGAGGGCATGCTCGCGTCACAGTAAGCCGAAGAGGAGCACCTTCCCCGGGCACGGGCGGTTCCAAGCGGCCCCGAAGTTTAACCGAATGGAAGCTCCGGAGGAGGAGGGCATGCTCGCGTCACAGTAAGCCGAAGAGGAGCACCTTCCCCGGGCACGGGCGGTTCCAAGCGGCCCCTACGTTTAACTGAATGGAAGCTCCGGAGGAGGAGGGCATGCTCGCGTCACAGTAAGCCGAAGAGGAGCACCTTCCCCGGGCACGGGCGGTGCCAAGCGGCCCCTAAGTTTAACCGAATGGAAGTTCCGGAGGAGGTCGGGCGTGTGTCACAGTTAAGCCGAATTGGAGCACCTCTTGCGCCCGGGCACGAGCGGAGCGCGAGGCTGTCCGTTATGAAAGAATAAATAAATAAAGAGTGCCACCTTTTTTTCACAGGGCACACCGGACGGCGTACCATCAGGTTAAAGTCGGAGTAATTAAATAAATACAAAAAGAATGGCTGGGGAATAAAAAAATAATACGTTTTAATAATAATTTGGTTTTTTTGTTATAACATGAATTTCACTCTCTCTCTCTCTCTCTCTCCCCGTATATATATATATATATATATATATAAATATAAATATTTATATATTTATTATATATATTGTATATTTTTTTTAAGCATTTTTGAAGGTGCGCCGCTACTTCGCGGATTTTCAGTTTTCGCGGGTGGTCTCGGTCCCCATTAACCGCGATAACCGAGGGTTCACTGTACTCCATAAAATTTACAAAAAGCGAGGTGAAACACTCAACCAGGGCTGCTTTTTTGAACATTTCTCGAGGGCCATGGCGAGCCATTTCAAAAAAGCTGCACAACTAACGTATAAAATATTGATAAATTTGCTCTGCCTGATGTGTGTGTCAAGTTTCACGAGTTGTCGTTCATATTTAGAACCTCATAATCAGCGTTGTTTTATTGCCGAACCGTGCAATGCCACTCCCACAACTTTTCACGAAAAAGGATGAATTTCGTATTGTGACATCCTCATGGCCGAAACAGTCCTCCGAGCATATATGAGGGCGACCTTGTTGAGTTGCACGGAGAAAAACATCCAAGAAAATAACTTGTATTAGCTTTTACCAGTTGGTGGCGCTACTACTACGATGAAAAATAAGTTGGTAGATGTCTTCAGGGCTGAAGTATCCTCAAATGTGTACAACTTCGAGAAGATAGGATCATCTGAGTCATGTTGCCGGAGATTTTGTTGCCACAAAGTACAATCGGACTTTTCAGCACCGTAATAGCCACGCCTTTTGCCAAAACGTCACAAACTCGGCAGAGAGTAAGATCATTGTCTTGAGTCTTTTCTGACTAATATTCAGTCGGATTCGTCAAAAGGGCACCGTGCAGTACGTGAAAATTAAAATAAAACAAATTTTTGATTCCACTTGGCGGCGCTGTGTGTATAACAAAATAATAACATTAAGATGTCTTCAGGTCGGGACATTTTATTTACAGGTGAAGGTTTGGATTTTTAGGAGCATGTGCAGGGGAGTTATTAAGCATTCATTTATTTGTATTAGGTTCATTTTGTCTTCTTATTATTGATATTTGACTGATTCATTAAAAGCAGACAATTATGTTTTAGGTAAATTTTTTACCTGACATGTTTCGGCGAGTCTTTCGCCTTCTTCAGAGTGTCGCATAATGGTGTCTTGAGACCCGTCTT